>NC_045155.1:18084949-18119120 GCF_900700415.2 Clupea harengus | reverse complement strand
CTTCACACATTTTATTTAATGTTTGGAATGTCCTAAACATATTCCACCCCCCTTTCATTGAGACACAATCTTTAGTTTCATCAGCAAAGTTTGATACGTGTCACATGGCAATACCCTGGCATTGGAGATAATCTCTTTTCACCTGTGTGATCTGTGTGTCAAGTGTTTTTTCACAGTGAATGGCCAGATTAATTACTGCTAAACATTTTTTACCCTTTCTTTACAGTGTTCTGAACATGTTCAACCAACTTTAATGAAGACATAATCCTTTTATCAGCAGATTGTTGTGTGTTTTGACCGTTTCTTACTACAATATTTGCATGATGCCTGTTTAGTCAGTGTTCCCTATATATTAAACAAGAAATCATACTTTTGAACATCAGTGAATCGTTTTTAACCCATTTTGATGTTACTATGAAAAGTTAATATTAATTGGTCAATTTTCAGCTACAGCTTAGCATTATTCAAAGTATCCTGTACGCTTAAATTAACTCACTATATCTTACCTGTTTTAAAGCAAGTTAATATAATGCAAAGTTAACAAAATACCATTATAAAGTCTGATCTAGCGAGTAGACAGATTAGGACTTTATAAATGACAAATAGGCTACTATAACTTTCAAACACGCTTTAACTATTTCCCGATCATTAGGACAAATGGAACAATAAAACTCGTTGCATAAAAAAGGTTTTTATATTACCCAGTCGATTAACAGGGTGTTTTTGTTGTTAAACCTTCATTTGATACAAACAAACTCATTTTACTTCCTCGTTTCGTTTTACTTCCTGGGGTTATTGTGGGTTATCGTTGCTAGCAGAACGGAAACTATCTCCGACTGTCAACATTTAAGGCAAGAAGTTAAATTAACTTTCCGGTGCAGTTTTTGTTTGTGTTTTTAAGCGGAGATATTATCTAAATACAATTATTTTTACTGTTTTCTTTTTTTTTACTGCGATGTTGATATTTAACTTCAATAATGTTCTAAATAAAACAATTATTTTCAAAATGTTTTATGTTTAACCCAGACACTCTTATTAGAAGCAGACCTCTAAACGACCCGGGATGTTCCACTGTCCTAAGCAGAAAAAAAAAATGGCTGCATTTAGCCGACGATTCTGTTTTAGCCTACGCTGTGCTATCCCCACTCTACTGTAATCGTATCTGTTTGACAGTTGAGACAGTATGGTCAAGTGGACAATGGTGTTGTGGTTCCTAAATGGATTTGGAACTTTTTAAGTGAAAAAGCCTATGTTGTGCTCAAACGCACCTGGAAGAGGCACCTGTGTCAGTGGACCATGTAACGGTTACCGTTATTCGGCTTGTCAACCTATAGAGAAGACGACGGAGTAGAATTTAAATTAGTTTTATGCTATTACATTTGTTTAACTAAGCCAGGAATGATGGAATGTGAGGAAAGCTTTCCCAGTTCGTGTGGGGATCGGCTAAAGACACCTCTACACCTCCGTCCACCGCCCTGCGCCGTATCGAGTCAATGTCCAGAAGAGTAGCGTATGCTCTCGTGCGTATTTTGTGGTAGTAATGGTCTTCTTCCATTGTACATAATCAACGTAATTGCTCTACTCCTGTACGTACACTACAACTCTGCAACTGGAGAAGTCAGATCCGGAAGAAGATTCTGTCAGGGGAAACTAGCAGCACGAACAGCATCATCCTCAACTGATCCTCATCATCATCCTGCTGCCGATCCGGATTTGAACCTTGGACAGTCATATCGCCTTCCGCGCTTGGAGGGAATTCGGGTGAGGACACTTTTGTAATATTGAAATATGGATGGTGCATTTTCCGAAACATAAGAATGGAAACTTGTTAGAGTACAATTTAAGACAACTCAAATGGGGAAAACCTTACTTCTGATTAAGCAAGGAGTGAGGGTATGTTAGGCAGTCTCTATTAAATAGAATGCGCTTGTAAGAATACGGATGAAGGCCTGCATGTCGAGACGCGTTATTGTAAAGAAGGATGTTCCCTCTATACTGTTGAATTTGTGGATCAGTAAGAATTAGTAGGACTACAGCCTGTTTTTCACGCACCTTGCTAGATTGTGAGGTTGCACCTTAACAACTTCCTTAAACGTTCTACATCATAAATCACCAAAAGACAGAAATACTTCATAACATGCTATTGAATTTTATTCATTCATCATTATGGATGGAATTGACCCTTTTCTTTGCATGCATCTGTACAGGTGGGTCATGTGCAGAGAGTATCCCCTGGTGGATGATCAAACCCATGAGATGCGGACCCTCAGGTCTGAAGCCTCTTCTGTTTGGTGAGATTTGCTGCCACACAACACGGAGGATATAATCCCCTTCAATGAGATGCCCACAGCTAACCCAACAATGCTCTGTTAATGTGAAAAGTAGGGCAAGGCTATTCATCAGCCCTCATCTGTGTAACAGAAAGCCCAATTTCATAAATACCCATCTTAGATTGTTTTATAAAAAGTATTTATTGTCATTGTCATTTATTGTCATTGTCATTATTTTAAATTTTCAAATATAAAAACAAAATATTTTTTTCTCACAATCAAATATGTACACAAGTGAAATTCCATTTGCCGTAGCAGTGGCATCTAGCGCCTGGTTCTGGCTCTTCAGATGGGAAATGCAAACTGGGCGTTATCTGGTCTCCTGCATCACACCCCAACCCCAAAAAAGACTCCTCTCTTCCCCATTCTCTAACCCCTACAACGATGCCGTTTCATTTGCGGGCGGCGTTGGTGAGGTTCCTGTGGCGTTTAGACCAGCTGTAGGCCTTGTTAACCAACAGTCTGTTGCCTGTCACGGTGCCCGTCAGTAGAAAGGTGCCCCCGTCAGGGTGGTGGCGGCTCAGGTTGCCCACACAGGTGGCATCGCGCTCCAGCCAGAGGGACAGGCGCCCACGCATCTCCCCCCAAGCAGGGGCCCGTGCTTCAGGACCTCCAGCCGAGAGCCCAGTGAAAAATTGGCCACCGCTGAACTGCTGAGTTCAGCCTGGTCAAACGCAGCTTCACCACTGGGTTGGGGGAGGAGGAGAGGGAAATGTGTAAGCATCAGACAGTTTGTACGATCTTTTTGGGAAGTGGCATATAGGAATTTTAAATGATATAGCAATTACAAAATATGAATATTACAAAGGAACAAAACACAAAGGATAGGAAAGGCAACAGACTCCTTACCAAAGTCACTTCTGCAGAAAATGTCTAGCAACTCCTTGGGTGAGGTGCCTCCTGTAGCTCACAATCTTTACAGCTGGCCTGGGGAATGACTGACATATAGAGCACATAGTGAGAAGTCGTTATATGTGTGTGAACAGTTAGAGTTCATTTACTGTGTTTTTTGATGCATAATGAACGACTGGCATAGGTTGCGCGTGTTTGTGTGTATTGTAAACATGTGCGTATTTGCCTACCCCATCGTCTGTTGCCAGTGCTGTTTGACTGTGTGACTGAGGAGATGCCACATCAGATGATCTTTGGGGGAACTGGTCACACTGCAGTATTCTGGGCCAGGGGGTAACCATAGCAGGTCATGATTGGAGCACAACTATCCCTCACCGATTCACAGAGACTCCTACAAGGGGAGATCACCCTGAGACATGTGAAAAAGGGGTTGAGGGCCAGAGAAAATAAGTCAGTGAATGGTAGAGTATGATCCACCTGGTTTTCAAAGGTAGCGAGATAAAAAAAGGAAAAGCCACACCTTAAAGATCACTTGTCTTTTATCTTTTTGTATTTTTGGAAGTATGCAAACAAACGCTTTGCATTGTGTTTTAAGAATAGGCCTGTTAGATTGAAAGGTACAATTACATTTTTGTTGTTTTTACTATACCTCTGCAATAATATTTGTAGAATTTTCTGGCAAACAAATGTTGTCTTGAAGTCTTGAAACCACATATGTCAATATATTGTGAACAAGAAGACAACATGTGAAGAATTGTGAAAAATAATTGAAATGAAATCAAAAAAAAAAAGTAAGTTTCAGAATAATTCATAATCTGGCAAAAAAAAAAAAGATTTTTTGACTAATATTGTTTCCAGTATGTTTTGGAATGCCTTGACGATATCAGATGGTGACGGACAGATAATTCCTATCTCGAGCTATGACACCCCAAAAAAACAAACTTATAAACTTTCAGACAAACAGAAAATCTACACATTAATTTTGTAGCTCAAACAATGTGTCATATTGATTGTTATTGCCCAAAAGATAATTTGGTTACCAGTCCCCATGATTTGTATAAGGGCAACCTAGTAGCAAAGTGTACTATACACATAGAATGTATCTGCAAGCACTGTGTCTTTCGTAACCACTTAACCAGCTTATTTAGATATTAGTTTGGTTTCGTATAAAATCTGTCTGTATGTGTGTGTGTGTATCGTATCGAAAGCTTTCTCACCTGTAGAAAAAAGTGTGTGTGTGTGTACCTGTGTCTGTGTGTGTGTGTGTGTGTGTGTTTGTATGAGTAGCATGCTAGAGTCTCTTACCTGTCCAGACAGACTGGAGCGAAGAGCGAGCAGAGGAAGATGCGGGTGCGGGTGGCACTCACGGGCGAGCAGCGGCAGCCAGCTAGCGCTCTGCTGGACGGCCTCGCCCGGCGCCTCGTGCCCCAGCAGGTTGGGCAGACGCATGTTGCTGTAGCCCAGGCCCTGGCACAGGGCCATGTTGGCTGGGATGGACACGCAGCGCGAGGACGCCTGCGGCTCCCACTGCCCCCCGTCCAGCACCATCCCTAAGATGGGCCTGAGAGCAGCCAACAGCAGTAAGGGCAGCAGCAGGGAAGCACACTCGTACATATCCAAAATCTTGCAAGGAAAGTCAGCCGTAGGCACTGTGTGTCTGTGTGTGTGTGACTGTGTGTGACTGTGTGTTAGTGGGAATAGTCCTCTGACAGACAGGGGCAGTGCCAGGATAGGTGTATATATACTGGACTATGAGTGGCTACCTCTCTAGGGGCGGACCTTCTGGTATCTGGTGTGGGTGTTGTGTGTTGCTTGTGAGGGGATGACTTTTGCTCAATACATACTCCTTTATTATCCCATTCTTTCCTGTGGCCAATGCTGTGCTTGAGGGTTTCTAGTATTCTACATTAGTTCATTTGATGAAGACACGTTAAATGGCACCGGTGGCAGACTCAGTGGAATTAAATTACACTTTGTCCTATATGGATCATGTAGTTCAGCACACTTCAGCTCTTTAGAAAAGTCAAATGAGTGTTTAAGTGAAAGTCCACTGTGTGTGTGTGTATGTGTGTGTGTCTCTGTGTGTCTCTGTGTGTCTCTGTGTGTCTGTGTGTGTGTGTGTGTGTGTGTGTGTGTGTGTGTGTGTGTGTGTGTGTGCAGCTGAGCCTGTGTGTGGGACTTTGAGGTGTTATTCTAGTCCTGCTGTGAGCGTAACCTGATTTCTGCCCAGACCAGCGCATACTTCCTCTCCTCTCTCGTCCCGGGGCCCCAGGGAATACAAGCTCCCTCCTCCCTCCTCCTCCCCCACTCACACACAATTTCACTAGCCTAATGAGCAATGAAAGCCTTACTAGAGTGCCGTAGCCAGCAGCCGCCTCTCCGGAAATATTTCATTAGCTGTGTGTGTCTGTGTGTGCGTATGTGTTTGCGTGTGTGTTTGCGTGTGTGTGTGTGTTGTGTGTGTGGTGTGTGTGTGTGTGTGTGTGTGTGTGTGTGTGTGTGTGTGTGTGTGCTCACTCAAGGCAGCTAAAGAGAGACAGCAAGGACAATGTGTGATGATACTCACTAGTGAAACTCAAGTTCACCCGTATCATCAGCTCCCACCCACAAGAACAATGGGCCCTTCAGAGTGGGCCATTCATTGAGGGCCCGTCTCATTAACACCTAGGAAGTTACCATAGCAGGCCAGGCTGGCCCCTCCACACACAGAGCCCTGGGGAGGAGACCCAGAGGACGACACTCATTATCCCCATATCCCCAATCACTTAAGGGACTGTTGACATGTAAACACCAGCTCCCACTCCCCGTCTCCAGAGGGCCATATGAGTGGCAAGTAGGACTTGCTGTGTTGGGACTAATGTTGCCAGTGGCCTAAAACAAGTGTGAGCGGTGATATACATCAGGGGCATGGATATGGTTAGGATGGAAGACAGTGCTGTGATGAAATCAATGACAAATCTGTAATTGTTAAATGCTATTTTGCTCATTGATTGTCGCCATCCATATTGATCAAGTGTGCCCAACGGTAGCAAATGCGAGATGAGGGTGTGACCCCAATAGCTGACGTTCCCTCAGTCGTCACTTCAGAGTGAAAGCCCTAATCACTGCTGCTCAGCTCAACAAAAGATCAAGCCCACTAATCCCACCAGTCATTCTCCCTCTGATGCACTCAGTCTGGGAGTGCAAAGACCCACCTGAGGCAAAGATCCACTTCGCAGGTCATTCAGACTGGAATCTGATCCCAAATCCACCTCGCCCAGTCATTCAGACTGGGTTCTGATCTCAAATACACTTTGCAGGTCATTCAGACTGGGCTATGATCCCAAAACCTGTTGCAAGTGCTCAAGCCTGACAAGCCAGCCATTGTAATGCATTTACTGCATTGATTAAAACTGACTGTTACAGCCGGCTCAGAAGCCGCAACATAGAAACAGAGTCGGACAACAGACATGAGGTTAAAAGTCAAGGTGAAAGAACAGAATATGAGTGCGTGTGATGCGTGCATCAGTAGTGAGAGAGGAAGAGCCTCAATGAGAGATGGTGCCCTCCAGTAGAGAGGAGAACCCTTTAAATACCCGTACACACCCCTCTACAGGTGTGCACAATGGACCAGTTAATGCCACCAGGCCTCCACAACCCGTGCACTGACCGCGCAAACCTTGAAGGAGGCACAGGGGCTCGTAACACTGAAAGACGTGTGAGTGTGTGTTATCATCGCCAAGCAGGTTTGACAGTATTTTATGTTTTGTGCAAAACTCGCATGTATAACTGTCTAACTATTTGCTTTGGATTGGGTTTGGTTGAGACTTCCTCAGCATGATCCCATTCGAATTGTCTTGCTTAAACTGTCTGAAGTGTGGAACTCAGGATGGAACTCACATCATTGTGACCGATCATACCAACAAACTACTCACTGTAGAAAACTCTTAGGTATCAGAAAGACGACAGATTTTTTATGTGCATTGACAAAGTTGTACATTTTCTTGCTGATAATTGTATCCGGTGTGACCTCAAGCATGGTTAGGTCATACTGTGCTGCCAGGGCCCATGACGGGGGTGCCATGCTTTGCTTGTCTTACTGTTACCCTCTCAGTCACTTTGTCAAAATCCAGCCTAAACTTGTGCAATAACAGGACTAGTGTAAGTAACATCAGTGTAGCCTGCTTGTTGACCATAAATGCTTTGTCTGTAAGATCAGTGCTCCATGCCACATTGGAAGCTGAGACCATGAACTCAACATTGCCAGCATTGTGCTTTGTTTCGCATGCTCCTGCTAATAAGCTCACATCACTAAAGCTACTGCTGGTGTGCTAACATGTCGTGTCTGTGCTTCAGAGATCCAGGCTTCCTATCGGTGGAGGAGAGCAGCGTGGTCATGCAGCTAGCCCAGCTGCAGGCCTGATGCAGAGCTCGTCCGTGGGGCCCAGTGACAACCTAGAGGAGCAGCTCAGCCAGGAAGAGCTGTTCAGCCTGCTGGACCTCAACCAGGACGGTCTGCTCCAGAGAGAGGAGGTGAGGAGTCTGGGATGAGGGGATGAGGAGTCTGGGTTGAGGGGATGAGGGGAGGAACTGGAACTGGGAGGGCTGAGGCACGATCATACAGAGATGATTTCAGCTGCACCTTTGAAGGGGTTACAGCCATGGTGCAAAGAGCTATTGGATGTGAGTTCGGGTGACCAGAGAGGCAGCTGGAAGTGCTACAAGCCTTGTTGCACAAAAGCGTCTCTTAAATGCCTAGAAGTACCCTAGAGAATGTCCAGCTGAAGGGGGCATGTTATTGTCCAGGGTCCAGACCTATTCTGATCAAGCTTCACTGGCACCATGGGCTCCTCTCTCCGCATCCATGGCTTTACCTGCACAGGTAGAGTGGAGAGACTGAAGGGAGAGGAGTGGAAACGCACTATGAGATATGAACACCTGCATGTACAGAGCATGTCAAAAGCTAGGTCATCTGCTGAGCTCAAGTCAGTTGGAGTCGTGCTCACCGTTCCAGCTGAAGGCCTCCGGTGTGCTGTTTTACTTTACTTGGCCTAATGAGACTGTGTTCTTGTTTCTTGTGTTTGTTGCTCAGATTCTGAGCCTGTCACGCTCTCATGACGCAACCTGGCTCAGTGCGCACAACCTCCGTGAAATCCACTCGGGCCTAGAGAGCAACCCAGCTGGTAAGAGAGAGAGAGAGAGAGAGAGAGAGAGAGAGAGAGTGTGTGTGTGTGTGTGTGTTTAGGTGTGTTGGAGAGAGAGTGAGTGAGTGAGTGTTTAGGTGTGTTGGAGAGAGTGAGTGAGTGAGTGAGTGTTTAGGTGTGTTGGGGAGAGAAAGAGAGAGAGTGTGTGTGTGTGTGTGTGTGTGTGTGTGTGTGTGTGAGAGAGAGTTAGTGTTTTGGTGTGTGTGAGTGTGTGTGAGTGAGTGAGTGTGTGTGAGAGAGAGAGAGGGAGAGATTGTGCGTGTGAGTGAGTGAGTGTTTAGGTGTGTGTGTGTGTGAGAGAGAGAGAGAGAGGGAGAGGGAGAGATTATGCGTGAGTGGGTGTAGATGTGAGTGTGTGTGTATGGTCTTATGCATGTGTGTGTGCGTGACCTGACGTAGTGGCATAATACCTTCACATGAAAGTTTCCGGACTTGTCCCATCATCACTCATTAAAATCTAATTGTTTGGGTGGGGGAATATCCCGGATCCTGGCCCCTAGGATTCCCCCCCCCTCATACACACACACACACACACACACACACACACACACACACACACACACACACACACACACACACACACACACTCAAACTCAGGCACATCCGCCACCTTGCCCCCCGCCCCATACATGCGAGGTCCCTTTCCGGTTCCCCCCCCTCCCATTGTGTGGCCTGCGGCCTGCTGGGGTTCGGTTCCGGAGGGGACAAAGTGAACAAGCAGCCGCTGACCCGAGAGTAACGCACAGGGAGGGAAAAATAACTTATGTGTGCCGGAATGCAAATGGGTTCAGAGTGGGTTACACATAGTTATTGTTTCTGTGTGTGTGTGTGTCTGTGTGTGTGTGTGTGTATGTCTGTGTCCGTGTGTCTGTGTCTGTGTCTGAGTCCGTGTGTGTCTGAGTCCGTGTGTGTGTGTGTGTGTGTGTGTGTGTGTGTGAATGAGTGTGGTGTGTATTATGATGTGAATGTGTGTTATATACTGTATATGTGTGTGTGTGTGTGTGTGTGTGTGTGTGTGTGTGTGTGTGTGTGTGTGTGTGTGTGATTATGATGTCAGTGTGTGTTATATATGTGTTTGTGTGTGTGTGATGTGTATTATGATGAGAGTGTGTGTTATATTAATGCGTGTGTGCCTGTGTGTGTGTATGTATGTGTGTGTTTAGGTGTTTTGTCTCTGCAGGACTTCAGGCGTGTGAGTAGGTGTGTTCAAGAGAGACAGGCGGCTTGCCAGGGTCAGACTGGGACACGCGTGGACCTCAACAGCACGGACACAGAGCACACACACAACGCCTGACCTCGGGAACGGAGCTCACCGCACACTCCAAAACATCAGGACCAGGTACACACAACATGATAACACACAAACATGATTTAAACACACACAGGGTTTGCGTCTTGGAGAGAGAGATCAGCCGACAGTTTCTCTCCATACATGTGGTAAAGGCTTAAGTGGGTTCACCCACAGTAAACAAAGCTCAAGTCTGTTCCTACTTTCTCAGACCCTAATCAACTGAAACGTGATCAAACTCCGCTCTCCACATTAATAAATCATTCCTATTGTTAATTAACATGTTTTAAAGTGCGTTGAAATATTTATTTCCTGTGGTGTGCTGCAGTGTTGTGTTCACACCAACACAGAGCTTCTCCCATGACAGTCTAAACATCAGTAGAAGACCAAACTCGTTAGTAAACCATAAATGTCTCCTTTAGGGAAAACTAATTATTTGTTTGTCTTACACCTCTCTACTGTCTTTCTCCAATCAGGGTGACGCGCCTCTCTCGTCTGCCCTCCTCATTGTGGAGCTGAGCGAGCCTCTGGAGGTGGTACGGTACGAGCAGGGGGCTAACAGCCACGCCCACTACGACAGCAAGCTCCACCCATCCAGATGCCAGCTGTGCACACACCCACCTGTCGGCCAACACCTCCACACCCCACCAGATCCCCTGCAGGTGTGTGCGTGCGCATGTGCGTGCGCGTGTGCGTGCGCGTGCGCGTGCGCGTGTGCGTGCGTGCGCGCTTGTGTGTGAAGCTGTATGGAGAGAGAAGATTTTACTATTGCCATTGCTGTTTCATTCTTTGTAGAATCTTAGGAAAGCGTTTGACATTCAGGGAGACAGAACTTTGTAAAGATCAGCCAAACATTTATTAAGGGTGGTAACTCCATGTTCATCTTGACTCCCCTGCTCTTACCATAGATGGTTTTATAAGATAGTGATTATTTGCTTCTCTTGTGAGGTGCTGCAAGTGTATGTGTTTGTGTCCACAATATCCCAAACACTTCAATGCATACCAAGTCAGAATGTTAAAACAAGGAACAAGGACTTACTGGATTAAATGCTCAAAAACTCGGAAGGCTTAAATGTAACCCATCAACGTTTTCAGCTGAGTAGGCTCTGCTGATGGCTTGTGAGCCAAGACTGATAGTGCTGATCATTAAATCATTCATCTCTTTTCTTCTTTAATGAATCTCTCTCTGACCGATCCCTGAATCTTCTGTGCAGTGTGTCCGCAACTACCTCATTACAATCTCAGTTCAGCTGCAGAATGACACCTCAGCCACTCTGTGCAGGCTACATGGAGTGGAGCTGTGTTGGAGTTGTATGGGAGTTGTGTTGACTGACGCCGTGTGGGGTTGCAGGTACATGTCTGTGTTATGCACCTGAATGCTGTGGAGGGAGGGGGTGAAACCAGCTTCCCAGTGGCCGACAACAGAACCTATGAGGAAGAGGTGAGTGCCCTTCTCCATGCAGACCTCAGCATCACACACTGGGTCAGGCTGTGTTAATACTGAAGTGCAGAAGGGGAGAAATAACTCAGAAACAACTACAGCATGGTTCACTGTTTTACACCATATTCAACAGTCATCTCTTTTCCCTGTGTGTGTGTGTGTGTGTGTGTGTGTGTGTGTGTGTGTGTGTGTGTGTGTGTGTGTGTGTGTGTGGTGTGTGTGTGTGTGTGTGTGTGTGTGTGTGTGTGTGTGTGTGTGTGTCTGTGTATTTTCCCTGTGTGTGTGTGTGTCTGTGTGTGTGTGTGTGTGTGTGTGTGTGTGTGTGTGTATTTTCCCTGTGTGTGTGTGTGTGTGTGTGTGTGTGTGTGTGTGTGTGTGTGTGTGTGTGTGTGTGTGTGTGTTAGGCACTGGGAGATCTCACACAGCAGTATTGTGACAAGGGCAATCTGAAAGTGAAACCAGCAGCAGGGACAGCACTTCTGTGGTACAATCATCTGTCAGACGGCTACGGTAATGTTATTATCACCTCTAACATTATTAGCACTTAGCAGTCATTTGTACACTTCCCATAATCAGACTGTTTGCTGCTGCAAGTGGCTTTGACCTGAGAGAATCTGGCTAAATGGATTTATTTCACTGCAAAACAATGTGTCTATAGTATTAGAAGCAGAGACCATTACACGCCATGACACCATAAAACAGATTTATGGAAGACAAACATTTTATTAGGGCTTTCTAGGGAAGGCCTCTATCAGCTGGGTGGTTGTAGCAGCAGGTGTTTGTAGCAGCAGGTGTGCAAAGACTTGATGCTTTTTCTGGGCATTGCAGGGTGGATGGGTGAGCTGGATGAGTACTCTCTGCACGGGGGGTGCTTGGTGACCCGCGGCCCAAAGTGGGTCGGCAACGTTTGGGTCAACGTCGACCCGGACCAGCAGCGCCAGGCTCACTACCAGCGCCTGGTCTCCTGGCAACCTGAGAGCGGAAATCCACCACGCTCGACTCACGCGGACCTCCACCAGGATTTGTGATGCTTACGAACCGGTTCCTTGTCAGTAGAGTCAACCCCAAGTTTATGGGTTTTTGATTGCTTTATTTGTTTCTGGTACATGAGGATGATGGAGTCTTTCCCCATTGGGAAGTGTTTTACTAGTTTAAGATGTGTGTGCTCAGGTTTACAGTGTGTCTGTTAAATGTTTCAGGAGTATGCAGTTTGTTCACTGGTTTGTTTGTTTGACTTATGTATTTATTATTCACAGGTTTCCTTATTTACATATCATTTTTGGATATTTATTTATTGTTCAGACTGTTCATGAATGTATCAGATTTATTTACGAAAAAGAATGGAGTTTATCTTTATTAAATTGTTATTGTCAAATATATAGACGTTCTAAGAAACTAAACTGTTATTTATCCTGAAAGGGGAGTGAGGGGTCCTGGAGTTCAATAAGTTGCAGAATAATTTATCTCCACTGTATGGCGCCATTGAACATTAGTGTAAAATTCTGTGTTGCTGCACGCTCTGTACTCCACTTGAGAGCAGTGTTCCTCTCGGATTACAGTCCACAACAGTGAAGTTGGTTTGAGAGTGGTAATCAACGTCTACCTACGAGAAGCAACTACGAAATAACTTGGTGTATGTCTCTTCATCTGTGACATTAAAAGTCTGTGTAAAAAAAGCGCATGCAGTACCTCTTTGCCCATAACAACGTGTCACCCCTTTTTTCCATAACAATGTAGGTCTACATACAGACGGGGTCAAAATTGTTGGTACCCTTCCGTTAAATAAAGAAAACCCCACAATAGTCACTGGAATAACTTGAAACTGACAAAAGCAATAATAAATAAACATTTACTGAAAATAAACTAATGAAAATCAGACATTGCTTTTGAATTGTGGTTCAACAGAATCATTTTTTTTTTTTTTAACTAAAAAACTGGCCTGGACAAAAATGATGGTACCCCTAGAAAAGATTGAAAATAATTTGACCATAGGGACATGTTAAACTAAGGTGTGACCTCTAATTAGCATTACAGGTGTCTTCAAACTTGTATTTAGTCAGTCTGCCTATTTTAAGGGTGAAAAGTAGTCACTGTGCTGTTTGGTATCATGGTGTGTACCACACTGAACATGGACCACAGAAAGCTAAGGAGAGAGTTGTCTCAGGAGATTAGAAAGAAAATTATAGACAAGCATGTTAAAGCTAAAAGCCAAAAGACCATCTCCAAGCACCTTGATATTCCTTGATATTCCTACAGTTGCACATATTAATCAGAAGTTTAAGGTCCAGGGTACTGTAGCCAACCTCCTTGGAAGTGGCCGCAAGAGGAAAATTGATGACAAATTGAAGATACGGATAATACGAATGGTAACCAAAGAGCCCAGAACAACTTCCAAAGAGATTAGAGGTGAACTCCAAGGTCAAGGTACATCAGTGTCAGATCACACCATCCGTCGCAGTTTGAGCCAAAGTCGACCGAGGAAGACACCACTGTTGAAAGCAAATCATAAAAAAGCATGACTGGAATTTGCCAAAATGCATATTGACAAGCCACAGGGCTTCTGGGAGAATGTCCTTTGGACAGATGAAACAAAACTGGAGCTTTTTGGCAAGTCACATCAGCTCTATGTTCACAGATGCAAAAAATGAAGCATACAAAGAAAAGAACACTGTACCTAGTGTGAAACATGGAGGAGGCTCGGTTATGTTCTGGGGCTGCTTTGCTACATCTGGCACAGGGTGTCTTGAATCTGTGCAGGGTACAATAAAATCTCAAGACTATCAAGGCATTCTGGAGCGAAATGTGCTGCCCAGTGTCAGAAAGCTTGGTCTCAGTCGCAGGTCATGGGTCCTCCAACAGGAGAATGTCCCAAAACACACAGCTAAAAACACCCAAGAATGGCTAAGAGCAAAACATTGGACTATTCTGAAGTGGCCTTCTATGAGCCCTGATCTAAATCCTATTGAACATCTGTGGAAGGAAATGAGACAGCTGGGGCAGTTTACTCACAAGGAGTTGGCCAAAATACCTGTTGACAGGTGCAGAAGTCTCATTGAGAGTTACAGAAATCGCTTGATTGCAGTGATTGCCTCAAAAGGTTGTGCAACAAAATATTAAGTGAAGGGTACCATCATTTTTGTCCAGGCCAGTTTCATTAGTTTTTTTTTAAAAATTATTCTGTTGAACCACAATTCAAAAGCAATGTCTGATTTTCATTAGCTCATTTTCAGTAAATTTGTATTCATTATTACTTTTGTCAGTTTCAAGTTATTTCAGTGACCATTGTGGGTTTTTCTTTCTTTAACTTTCTTTGAGGGATTTATTAGGGATGATATGACATGTTAGACATATTCCTTTGTAACAAAACCTTTGTAACTAGCTTTCACATGTCATTCATTGGGGTTAAAGAGAAGTGATAAATAACTTGACAAGAAAAAGTAATACATGTCATCAGCATCACGATAATCGCCATAATCAGCATTATTAGCCCTATTATCACAAGGGTCTCAATCCGGGCTGAAAGGGCTATGGCCTTGTCAAATTGTACCTGTCACTAGATTTGCATTTCCTGAAGGAAATACTAGTGCTAGCAAAGCAAAATAGTAATAAAATAAATATAAAGTAAAATATTACAGTTTAAAGCATGAACAGAGAGGGAGAACACAGGAGGAGGAAGGCAAAAGGAAGAGGGGAGAGAGAGGTGTGGTTAAGTCAATAAAGACATGCAGACATAAAGGTAGATTAGACTAAAAGATCGAGAGAAAAATTGAAGAGAGAGCTTGAGAGAGAGACACTTATGGAATCTAACGAGAAAGAATAGCGACAGTGATAAAAAAAATAAAAAAAATTAAAAGTACAGAATTGAAGCTGGATAGGTAGAGTAGAGCGAAATAAATATAGACGGAGATTGTGAAGGTGGAAGACTAGAGGTAGACTATGCACGTTGATATCCTACAGTAACGCAACAGTGTAGCTAAGAGACCGGGTGTTTAACAATAGGCTTCCTTATATTATGAAGTCATCAAATAGACTTCACTTCAGGTAACGAAATCATCTAATCTATGGCATATTGCCGGAAGTTTAAACGGGTTTAAAAGTATGTGTGCGCGCGTGTCTATTTTAAAATGTATGTAGTGGGGCTTAAAACTCACAAAATACAAAGCTTTGTTGAGTGATTTCTCTCTATCACGATTTACTGCAACCTCGTTTTGAAATAAGAAGGTTGGGTCTTTAGTACAATTGTATGTTCACACGTACGCCTTAAAATTAAATTAAATCTGGAATGCAAATAACCTGTCGCAAGGTAACAGCTGTGTCCACGGTCTTCTGGCCAGCCATAATGGAGCGCTGCCGGCTTTGGCCACAGGACAGAACATGTGTTACTCAAGAGTCTGGATGGCACACACGAACCAACAAGTGCGTCATGTTCTGTTCAATAAAAATGATAACAGCTCACTTTTAAATATTCGACCGATGGGGAAGAAAGATTGCAGTGGTCTAAGGAGTTTTCTAAGTCCAGGATGCGTCCTACACCAGCCGTGTATCCTTTTAGACTGTGCGGTGGAACGCTCTTTGATTAGCCAATCACAAAGCTAGAACTTGCGCAAGTAGGGGGGCGCTACAGCCCTCTAGCCGACGTTATGTGAGGCTCACATTCCCACCGATGAAGCGAGACCGTTGCGACGTGCATCACGTCCATCTCTCAGACACTTGATTAATCAACAAAAACCGCGGACGCCTCAAGACTTACTATCATTTTCCTTTAACCTTCATCCATGCGATTCTTCAGGCTTACCTTCAAGTGCTTTGTGGACTGCTTCTGAGTCCCATATTTCCAACGTCTGTCTGCGACGCACTGAAAATATCCCATATTGGATTGTAACCATATTCTGAAATATCGCCGACGATCCATTTATAGCCTATCCAAAGACGAGAATTACAACCAAGAGAAAACATTAGCCAACCTAAAACTGAAGAACTGAAAAACGCGTCAGTTTCTGAGGCGCTAACAACCATTCCATCTATTCACTAAATCATTGGACTAAGCGTTAGCCCTGCGCTATTTAATCAGAGCAGCATGTCGCCTGAAGTGGGGGAACAAATACCAAGTAAGGATTATTATTATTGTTATTATTATGTAGGTGTCTCAATGTTTTGTAATGGCCAGAGATCATAAGTCTAAATACATTGTTGAAGAATGGCTGGAATTACTTAAGAGCGATTACAGTGACAAAGACGCCGGGCGCCGTTATTTCATCATTATTTAATTGAGCCTATTGTGGGGTCTGTAGACAGACTGGCGAAAGTGGACAGTGGAATTTTACTAACACATAATAGTAGAACGCCAGAATTGGCGTATCCTTGGTTACTACTATAACTTATAGCGTCAGCGTATCATAGAATGGGACATGTAGCGGAGGCAGGGTAGACTGCTTACATTGTTAGCCGACATCAGACGTCTCATGTCCTAAAAAAAGCTTTACGTTTTGTTGAGGGAGCTGCACAATCGAGATGTGCACCTGCCGGTGCATTCCAGATAACTTCACAAGTGCGAGAGTCAGAGTACAGCAGAGCTGCCCAGGGTGACTTTAAACATCCCTAACTCTAACAGATAGTCAAGAGGTAGGCTATGTGATCAGTATGGATGTGTCTTACTCACTTGAGTAGGCATTTCCTCATAGTAGGAAAAGGATTTTGGAAAATAAATATTTGTGAGAGATACTGAGAGTACTGTTGGATAAATTAAATGCGTCTACATTCTCTCCCTCTCTCTTTCTGTCTCTCTCCATCTGCCTCCCCACTCTTGCAAACCGCTCTGATCTGGAATGAACTGCTTTCCCAGCATCCAGATTGGAGTGGTTGACACTGATGTCATAGGAACACAGCAATGATCTGATGAATTTGAGTGTGTGTGTTTATGGGACCAGTAGAGTGAGATAAATGTGTGCCTGGCAAAATGTGTTTGTGTGCGTGCGAGGGTGTGTGTTTGTGTTTGTGTATGTGTGTGTGTGTGTTTGTGTGTGAGGGTGTTATGGTTGAAGTGGCCAGACAGACAGAAACCACTGTATTCCTCACTTTGGTGGGCAGAACTAAGCAGGTTGGTGTGAGAGCCGCAGAGACCGACCATGTCTGTGTCTGTGTTTGCATCTGGCTACAAGGGAGACATGCAGTCAGACCTGATGAGGTCTGGCCTGTTGCCCTTCTTCCCATTAGAGTTGGGCCATTACAATGTGATTCTTGAAGATACGTTTAGCTTATAACATTGAATCTATCTGTCTATCTGTCTGTGTATCTATCTGTCTGTCTTTCTCAGGAGCAAGAACTGTAGCATATGATGTACGGGATGAACTGGTAATGAGCCTCTCTCTCTCTCTCTCTCTCTCTCTCTCTCTGTCTGTCTATCTGCCCCCTCTCCTCCTCTCTTTCTCTCCCACGCACAGGAGATGCTGGGTTTTCCAAGGTAGAGGGAATGGAGATGGGTGGCGATGAGGAGGAGGAGGGGGAACTCAGCCACCCGCTGGTCACTGGGCCGCGCTCGTGTCCCAGCAACGTGTGTGAGCTCGGTCCGGGGACGGCGGCGGTGCCAATGGCCGTCCACCCCATGTGTGTGTGCGGAGGGGTTGGTGGTGGCGGCGGCGTGTGCGTCTGCGAGGCGGGAGGCGGCGCTCTGGATCACACGGACCGCGAGACGTGGAGCAGGCAGATGGACTTCATCATGTCCTGCGTGGGATTCGCAGTGGGCCTCGGCAACGTCTGGAGGTTCCCTTACCTCTGCTACAAGAACGGAGGAGGTGAGAGACGGAAGGAATATGTCTGTCTGAGCAGTTATTTTGGTATCTCTCACTCTCTTTCTCACTCTCTCTCTCTTTCTCTTTCCTCTCAATGCGTCATCCTCTTTCTCACTGTTTCAATTTTTCATGTTTTTCTCTTCATCTTTCTGTCTCTCACCCCCCCACCCCTCTCTCTCTCTCTCTCTCACACACACACACACACACACACACACACACACACACACACACACACACACACACACACACACAAACACTCACACTCACAAACACACACTCTCACTACTTATTTGTTTCAAACCTCCTCCTCTCCTTTTATTTCCCTATTTGTACGCCCCCGTATGTAGTATGCAGATGTTTGTTAATGTGGCCCAAGAGCACAAGAGTGGTGATAAGTAGAGAGAGAGAGAGAGAGAGAGAGAGATAGAGAGAAAGAAAGGTGACAGAGAGAGACAAACGGAATGACAAACATAAAACAAGGCCCTGGGAAGAGGTGTGTTGTGTTCTTATTTTAGTTCGTACCACAAACACATCTTCTGTCTGTCTTTGAGTCAAACCACCTAAGTCTGTGCTGGCCTGAACTGCTCTGTCCACCTCTGTCCTGTGGCAAGTGTCTTATCTGCATCAGTTCCTCCGAGTCAGACACATTATCTGCACGCAAATGTACATGAAGGGAGTGCTCCCTCTCCTCCTTTCCCCTGTCGTTCCACCTCCCTTCTCTATCTCTCTCTCTCTCTATCTCTCTCTCGCTCTCTTTCCCTCTCTATCTTGTGACCCTGATAAAAAGTGTCAAGGCAGCCAGGAATTCACATAGAGGTGCTTTCTCTCTGTGAGGTTGAGTTACTGCACACAATAGCAGCTTGTTCCATTGCTCCTCTGTCTGTCTGTCTACCTGTTTGGCCTTATTCATCGCTACCGTTGTTAGCCTACAAACCGCAGTGTGACTCTTCCTCATATGATTTACAAGGGTGTTTTTTATTGTGACCTAATAGTTAGGAGTCAGTAATGTAGGCCATGTGTGCCGTTGCTCTCGATCTTTCCAAAAGTTGTGAGGGTGAGGCCCATCTCTCTGTGGGCACGCACACTAGGGCCTAATGAGCTGTATTAGATGACAACAGAGCAAGACCCAGTCTGCTGGGCTTAGTCTTGGCAGGAGGCACTCCAGAGCTGGCTTTCACTTTCTCCGAGGAGAGGCCATCTGTTCATGTAACTCCAAGAATTCCTCATTCATTTCAGCATTTGGGTTTTCCTACATGACTCTCTCCTCCTCTTTCTCTGTCTATCTGTATCTGTGCTCCTCTGCCAGCGGCTGCTACTGATATTCTTCCTTATAAGGCTATAGTTTTAGGTTGCTTTGCTCGGTCCTGTGAATCAGCGAATGACAGAGAGGGGAGAGAACCCTGTTTCATTCGATGGCTCACTCTTTTTTCGAATTCTCCCTCTCTCGTTTATTCTAACCTCCTGCTGTTTTCAATTCAGGCCATCTTTGTGTGTGTGTGTGTGGTGTGTGTGTGTGTGTGTGTGTGTGTGTGTGTGTGTGTGTGTGTGTGTGTGTGTGTGTGTGTGTGTGTGTGTGTGTGTGTGTGTGTGTGTGTGTGTGTGTGTGTTGCTAGACTGAAGCTCTCCAGTAGCCAACCCCTTTCTCCTTGTATGTGCGTCATTCTCATGTGACTCTTGCCGTCTCCCCCTATCGCCTCCCTGTATTGGTGCAGTCCTCCATATATTTGTTTTATAATAGGCATACCAATGTCTCGAGGTGTACGAGCTGTGTGTGTGTGTGTGTGTGTGTGTGTGTGTAAGTGGGGGTGAGTGGTTTCATTGCATGCTTTCCTGGAGTTTGTTGTATTGTATTGACCACTGGAGAGTTGATGTTGCCACAGCAGCCAGTCAGTCAACAGAGCAGGGAACCAAAACAAGGACTCTGAAATGAGAATGAGCTCAGATAAATGAATATTTAGTTGGTTCTTTCCCCCTGCCACTATCACTCTGTCCCCTCCCTTCTCCCCCTCTGAGAGGCACGCCTGCACACAATCCAAGGGCAGTGCCACCCACACAGATCCTTGAAGACCGTAGTTATATTGTTTCGGTCTTCTGGTATCACGAATCACTGATAATAACTGTGATGGCATTATGTATTGTTGATAAAATGCCATGCCACATCTCAAGGATACTTGTAACAATGTGAACCCCTCGAATGATAGCTATATTTGCGGAATGTTCTTTTTGTGTCCTTTGCTACTCGGCCTTCATTATTTTCATTTCTGATTGGAGATACAGTTTTTGTTTGTTTTGTTTTTTTCTTTGTCATGACCTTCATTTCGGCAGACGGCAATGTTTCCCGTCACTGGTAACAATCTGTGGTTGTGAATGTGCTTTCAATTAGATTTTAATTGAATAAAGGTCACCATAGCGACTCCACAAAATATTCATGACATAGTTATCCGGCTAAATTGTTTGAGCTTTGGTTTTTCAAGGAGAAATGAAGGAACAGGAATTAATGCTTGTAAAGTCAATTGCATAATACTGGCAAGTGGAGTGGTCAAACAGAGGGACCAACTAGTTACAAATGAGATATTCAGAGCAGTCAGATGTCTGGGTGCTTCGGTCTCTCAGTCATTTTCCTTTGGTGTCTCAAGTGTCTCTTGTGTCTCAGTAATACATCAAGAACGGAGTGACATTCACTGCAGTAGGCTTTGTTTGTGTATGTGCAGAAGTATTTCCAGTCTGTAGTTAATACATTGCACAAAAGAGACTTAATTTGAAAGGATCCAGATTACTTATTCTGTGAAAGTCTGAAATAGTCCGTTTCTATCTGGTAGTTGGCATGTATCTGTGTTTTGGGTTGGGTTATAGCATAGGTTGCCTGTGTGTGTGAGTGTGTGTGTGTGTGTGTGTGTGTGTGTGTGTGTGTGTGTGTGTGTGTGTGTGTGTGTGTGTGTGTGTGTGTGTGTGTGTGTGTGTGTGTGTGTGTGTGTGTGTGTGTGTGTGTGTGTGTGTGTGTGTGTGTGTAACTGACTGTGAATTCACATGCTGTGTGTGTTGTTCTGCAGGTGTGTTCCTGATCCCGTACGCTCTGATGGTGGTCTTCGGGGGGCTTCCTGTGTTCTTCCTGGAGATCGCCCTGGGCCAGTTCATGAAGCAGGGAGGCGTCTCGGCCTGGAACATCGCCCCTCTCTTTAAAGGTGACACACACACACACACACACACATACTGATGTACACAATACACACCACCTGCTCAGGTCTTCTGCAGTGAGGAATATTGTTTTAAATATTTGTTTTACGTATAGTATGTTCATCTTCTGTGTGCTGGATCTGAACATCTACCACTTGGCCCACATCCGGTGTAACTAACATCTGGCATGTTATGTATCAGGCGCTATATAACCTCCACAGCCCCCTCTCCCTCTCCCACCACCTGAGCCCTGCCACACACGAGATTAATGCTCTCCCTTTCCCTCTCCCTCTCTCTCTCCCTCTCCCACCACCTGAGCCCTACCACACATGAGATGAATGCTCTCCTCTCCTAGCTATCAATGTCTCGTCTTGCACTGCAGGTTATCTAATCATGGCTCCTATTTTTGTGTCACCTCTGCCTCTACCCTTTCTCTCCTTTTCTTTTGTTCCTTCCTTTTTCATTTCCTCTCCTCTTCCTTTCATCTCTCTCTCTCTCTCCCTCTCTTGTTCTCAGGGCTGGGATTGGCCTCCATGGTGATTGTGTTCTTCTGCAACACCTACTACATCATGATCCTAGTGTGGGGTCTCTACTTCCTGGTGCACTCCTTCACCTCCCCGCTGCCCTGGGCCTCGTGTGGCCACCCCTGGAACACGCCCAACTGCACACAGGACTTCCGCCGGGCCTGCTCCAATCACACGCTGGCCTTGCTGAACTCCTCCTCCTCCTCCTCCTCCTCCTCCTCCTCCTCCTCCTCCTCCTCATCCTCCTCCTCCTCCTCCTCTTCCACCTCCTCGTCCAATATCTCCGCTCTGGTGCTCGGGAATGGGAGCTGTGTGGAGATGGAGGGCATGGTTTCACCCGTCATGGAATTCTGGGAGTGAGTGATGTCATTCAAGGGGTTGCCTTTTTTAGAAGCCTAGTGCTCTGTTCCTCCTTTGTATATCTGGGGTCACTACACACTCGCTGTCTCTGTCTCTCTCTGTGAGTTTGGGAGTTCCTAGGGGAGTTTGACCTAACGTCTCAGAGACATGTGAATAGAGCTCAGTCTTCCTCGCTGACTTTACGTCATGCCCTGAAGTTTTATTGAGAGATGTGTGTTTCTGTTCTCGGTCCTCTGGCTGTCCCCCTGCCTCCTGCCTCCTCCCTTGGCCCCAGGCGGAATGTGCTGCGTCTGTCGAGTGGGCTGGACGACGTGGGCGACATGAGTGGTCACATGGTGCTATGTCTGATTGCCACGTGGGTCATCGTCTACTTCTGTATCTGGAAGGGGGTGAAATCCACCGGCAAGGTGAGCTGCGTGTGTTCCATGTGCGTTTGTGTGTGTCCGTGTGTTCGTGTGTGTCCGTGTGCGTTCGTGTGTGTCCCTGTGTGTTCCATGTACAGTGTGAATGTGGGCATATTGGAGCATGTGTCTGGAGTTATGGAGTCTTGATCAAGAGAACAGAGAACAAATACATAAAGGCCCAATTCAGCCGGCTGCCCTTAAGCCGATTATCGGCTTTCCCTCAGCATGTGTGTGGGTGTGTGTGTGTGTGTGTGTGTGTGTATGTGTGTGTGTGGGTGTGTGTGAACATGGTCTGAAGTTAACATCACCTCCCCAGTCAAAAGCTCAGCCCAAAGCTGGTTAATATGACTTCTTACTGGTAAACCACTTTGCCCTGCTGCAAGACCAGCCTTGATAGGTATTATATGCTGGTCATGGAAAAAACCCACAGCACTCTGCCAAACATGTAATCACTGTTCATTTTACAATGTTACCCACCATATACATGCATTGTATAGCAAGATACAGAAATGTCACAAACACGACACTGTCCACTATAGTTGGCCCCCACAGGTTCACCTGGGCACTTCACTAGGCCTGTACTGGGATCAGTTATTTTTGTTCATCTCTTGGTCATAATTAGGAACGTCAAAGTACATATGTACACAAATGTCACGCCGGCCATAGCCAGCGAGTGTGTGGAAGACCCTTTTGAGAATGAAGGGGCAGCTGTTGAAGGTGGGGCCGCTGTTGCCTCATGGTCATCTTTAGGGATGCACTCGACAGATGGACAGATGGTGTTGAAAGAAAGATGATAAAAAAACGAGGGAGGGAGGGTGGGAGGCTAATCAAAATAAACTAATATGAGGTCAGAGTTCACATGAAGTGAACTTTTCACCCCGCTGCCTTCTGGAAGGCGGTACCGTAGTATCCGGTCTCGCACACGCAGACTGGAGAACAGTTTCTTCCCGAGGGCCATCAGGCTGCTAAATGGTCATTGACACACTATCGACACTTTTGCACTCGTCACTTACATACACTGTCACTTTCAAATTACTGCTTGTACTTACACTTACATACTGTCTCTTGCACTACAAATACATATTTATCAGAATTATTGCACTACCTGCTACTCCCAGTTGTCTGTAGTATAGTTTATTATATGTTACTATATGTGTATTATATGTTATATGTATATATGTTAGTATTATATGTATAGGTTGTTATATGTTTAGCATATTGTATTGTATATTTATCTTGTATATTTAGTAAGGTTATTATATGTTATTACATGTAAATTATGTTCAGAGTACTTGTACAGAGTGTATGTCATGTTATGTTATGTTATATTATGTTTGCTATGTTATGCTATGGTAGGTTGTTGTGTGGTGCCTTGTCCTAAGAATTTCAGTGCCCAGTCTGACCCTGTGTCATTCTGTGCATCTGACAATAAAAGACTTGTAACTTGTAACTTGTAAGTGCATGCGGATTTCCACATACAGTTTCTGCATTAACTATTAATGGGTTTGTGTGTGTGTGTGTGTGTGTGTGTGTGTGTGTGTGTGTGTGTGTGTGTGTGTGTGTGTGTGTGTGTGTGTGTGTGTGTGTGTGTGTGTGTGTGTGTGTGTGTGTGTGTGGCAGGTGGTTTATTTCACTGCACTGTTTCCATACCTGGTGCTAGTAGTCTTGTTTGTCCATGGTGTGTCTCTGCCTGGAGCTATGGATGGGATCGTGTACTACCTGAAACCAGACTGGAGTAAACTCACCGAAGCACAGGTGAGAGAGAGAGAGAGGACATTTAATTTATTTATATAACTATGAACAGTGTAGAGAGAGAGAACGCATAATATTACAGTTTAGTATATAAAGGGAAAACATTTTTTATGAGTGTATGTCTAAAAAAAGTGTGAATTTGTAATTGTATTTTGATAGAGTGATGATGAAAATGTCAGTATTGCTGTGATGATGGTGATGATGATGGTGATGGCCGTGTGTTAGGTATGGATTGATGCTGGAACCCAAATCTTCTTCTCGTATGCTATTGGTCTTGGGGCCCTCACAGCTTTGGGCAGCTACAATCGCTTCAACAACAACTGCTACCAGTGAGTGCAACACACACACAGCGCACACACACACTCTGCAGACACACACACAGCGCACACACACTCTGTAGACATCCAGCCCTATACAATGTGCTGTGTCTGTTATCGCAGTAATAATGTAGTTTTCAGCCAGCTGATTTTCACCTGGACTTCTGAAGCTGGAAGTATTACCATATTTAAGATAAACAAACAAAAAAAAACAAGCATGCTCACACCCTGTCTTTGTACTTGGCCGGATCTCCCCTTTTGTTAGCTGCCAGATGGCCTTCGGGGGAGGAGGCTTCTAAAGCAGCATGCCTAGATTCAATGATACGTACTCATCCCCCCCCAGCGATCTGGTTAAACTGCGCAAGACTGTGAAGTGCCCATGCTGCATTGTGCTTTTCAAGTGACCTCTAGGGATTTAAAGCAGTACAGTCAGATTCGAATTGGGCCATCCTGCGGTCACCCTGTTGCTGCTCTCATAAGCCAAGGACATATTTAAGGACACACGCAAAACAGGAAGACTGAGAATGAGAGGAATACGCCGCTATCAGAACATGAGCAGATGCTTTTATTGCGCAGTCCTATTCTAGTTTTCATAACATGGCCTTAATTGTCGACTATCGCTATCTTCTCCCAAGCTGCGCCTTCCTTATCCGTTGGAGGTCAACCTGACCCACGTGGGGCCTTTTAGCCGCCATGCCATCCATATCACTGGTCCCAGTGTCTGGAAGGGAAGTACAGATCGCCTCTAGCATTCTCCATTCATGCATATGAACAGATTTACTTCAGCGACGTCGCCATGGCCTTGAGTGACTCAGTGCTTTTGCATTTGCTAAGGCTTATGAAATTGCTTAGCCACCGGGGGGTTATTGATTTCAGCTTTACTCAGGGAAAATGGCAGCGACTGCACAGAATACTGGTAATATTGGTGCAATACGGTAGCACTTTGTGCTGTCTTTTTCAAAACAAACAAACAAACAAACAAACAAAAAAAACTTCAATTATGCAAAGGATTAGCTATCGACATCTTTTGTTTGTGTCAGCTGTGAGTGAAAAGGCATCCCTGGAGGCTAGAGACCTGCCTTCATCCCACGGATCCTGTGCTGATGGAGAGAATGCTTTTTTTCTCCTTCCATCCACGCTATGAGTCACCCGTTTCTCCTCACATTGCCTGAGTGGAGTGACGCACACACTATTGTTTAGTATTACCATCTGTCTGTTGATGAAACCCATTTATGGACTCTCTCTCTCTCTCTCTCACTCTCTCTCTCTCACTCTCTCTCACTCTCTCTCTCTTTCTCTCACTCTCTCTCACTCTCTCTCTCTCACTCTCTCTCTCCCTCTCTCTCCCTCCCTCTCTGTGGGAGCTAGTTTGGTGGGATCGTGGTTGTATCCATTTCAGTGTTCTCTCTTCCTCTGTGTGTGAACAGATCTCTAATGAGTCCACCAAGCGCAGGAGTGTCTCTGGAGGACCCTCCTGTGTTAACAATTTCAATGAAAATTCCCTAAACACATTTGAACAAATTAGCTTGTGAAAAAGACTCCACTGGCTTGTATGTGAACTCTCCTATATATTCTGTAGGTATATAAAAAACATATAAAGTGTGTATAGATACATACAGATGTAAAGATAAACATATGGTCCATGCATACATAGGGTAGAGATATACATCAGCATGTGTGCACTAAATAAAGGATAATGTATGATCCGTCTGTCAGTATCGGAAAATAAATCCCGACAGGATGAACAGGACCCGCAAATATAAAAGATGTGAATCAAAAGCACAAAACCCGTTGCCAATGGCAGCAGTCATACTTTTTTTTTCAGTATGAAAAAAAATGGCCCATTCGAATGGCCCATTCAGTTTCTGCATGAGCTTTGTGCATTATTGCATTGGAATGGGATGGTAGCTATTAGACTCTTGCGGGAAGCAGAATGCATGAATGTCCTCAGGCCACCTAGTATCTTGCATTCCTCCCAGGCACAGTCAGAGAGCTCACAGGGTGAGCCAACATTCACAGCTAAAAGGGTTAGTTTATGCTGCACTGCAGTATGGTCGAGATTTTATGTGTGTGTGTGTGTGTGTGTGTGTGTGTGTGTGTGTGTAAGTGTGTGTGTGTGTGTGTAAGTGTGTGTAAGTGTGTGTAAGTGTGCGGGTTCACAATCTACTCTCAATAAAATGGAAAATGGAAGCACTCCAACAGCAAATGGTAGATTTTCAGAAGTGAGTCATAGCCTGAGTTTTGAAAGAGCTTAATCCTCAGTCTTGAGTTTTCCAACGGAATGTGAGGAATGTGTGTGTGTATGTGTGTGTGTGCGTGTGTGTGTGTGTGTGTGTGTGTGTGTGTGTGTGTGTATGTTTAAATACTGTTGCCAATGCAGTCCAACGTCCCCTCCTTTTTTATTATGAGTGCGGTTTGTGTCCGTGTTTCACTTGCACAATATCCCTCACTGTATTTGTGCTCTGTATTTGCAACATGTACTGAAAAAGGTTGATGATAATGTAACTCCTTCTTGACATCTCTCTCTCTCTTTCTCTCTCTCTCTCTCTCTGTCCCTCTCTCTCTGTCTCTCTCCCCCCCTCTCTCTCTCTCTCTCTGTCCCTCTCTCTCTGTCTCTCTCTCTTCCTCCCTCCCTCTCTCTCTCCCTCTCTGTCCCTCTCTCTGTCTCTCTCTGTTCCCAGGGATGCCTTTGTCCTCGCTCTCATCAACAGTGGGACCAGCTTCTTTGCTGGCTTCGTGGTGTTCTCTGTGCTTGGCTTCATGGCTGCGGAGCAGGGGGTGGACATCAGCCGCGTGGCCGAGAGCGGTGAGACAACCCACCTCGCATCCCACAACACGAACCCAATATCAATGTCCCACAACACAAACATCACACAATATCAATGTCCCACAACACAAACATCACACAATATCAATGTCCCACAACACAAACATCACACAATATCAATGTCCCACAACATGGACATCACACAATATCAATGTCCCACAACACAAACATCCCACAATACCAACACTGCCTCGGCCATCACCATGCCCTATCAGCGAGACACCACCACCACTCTCATAACAGCCTTACTCACTCATGTTCCAATGGAGACACCCTCCTCACATATTCACAACACATACTATGTTACTTCCTACTCTACCTTGACTCAGGCCCAAGTACATGGTGCTGTTTAACAGACCAAATGTATCCCTGAATTCTATCTCTCCATCTCTAGCATTCCATCTATGCCTGAGCCTCCACCTGTTTACCTTCTGTTGGCCCTCACGCAGAGTAATACTGCTGTAGTGTCTGCGTGTTTTAGATCTCCACACGCCCTGAGCACCAGCACGACTCTGCTGACTTGATTGCTGACAGGCTGTTTGCTCTGCTCATTATTTCACTGGTGTCTCCAGGGTGGCCAATGAAAAATGAATGGATCTCACAGCAGACGGCAATCAATTAATGTTACATATGCTAGTGCCTTCTTCCTCGCATCTCTCCCTCTCGCTCCCCCCATCTATACTGTTCTACTATTTGGGGGCTGTTTGCTGTGTGAGGTTGGTAATGGGCAGATGTGAGATGGAATGTTTGATGTGAGTATGTAAGCTCTGTGTGTTTTATTGGTGTAATCATGTTAGAAAATAAGATAATGGTTTACCGTCTACCTCTCTCTCTCTTTCTCCCTCTATATATCTCTCTCTCTCCCTCCCTCTCTCTGTCTTCCTCTCTCTCTCTCTCTCTCTCTCTCCCTCTCTCTCTCTCTCTCTCTCTCTCTCTCTCTCTCTCTCGTAATTCCCTCTCTCCTCCCTCAGGTCCTGGCCTGGCGTTTATTGCCTATCCCAAAGCTGTCACTCTGATGCCGCTGGCTCCGCTGTGGGCCGTGCTCTTCTTCTTCATGCTGCTGGTGCTGGGGCTGGACAGCCAGGTAACACCACTCTCACACACACACACACACACACACACACACACACACGCACACACACACACACACACACACACATCATGACACACACCCACTTCATCACACACACACACACACACACATCATCACACACACACACATCATCACACACACACACACATCATCACACACAGACACTCACTCACACACACACTCACACACACCCAAATTACACACACACATCATCACACAAACACACACGCACACACACACACACACACACACACTGACAGACACACACTCACATCACACACACTCACACACACACATTTGATCTAATTTCCTGAATAGTCCAACAACTGTAAGCAGTTCAACAGTCATCAGTTTTAGTTCAAGGGTTCAAACACACACACACAGTGGCGATTTTAGCCTGAAATTTCTGGTGGGGCAATTTTGTATGACGTCATGTCACCGTCACAAAAATAGAGGTAGCTGATTATTATAAGCAGTAGACCAGTAAGATATGCTATGGGCTGCATTTTGAGTGCCAGCAGGGAGCACAAATCCTATTTCAAATACATTTCACATGCACAAAGATGTTGCCTATAGTACAGCATTAAAGTATAATGATTGCAACAAGTAAAAAGATTAGACAGACACATAGCTCAAATAACTTGCATCATTTATTAAGCTTGTGGCACACGTGTGGCATGGGTGCCTGGGTTTACTGGGTCGGCTGACTCGTCGTGACCATACAGGCCCAGTTCACATTTCCCACAGAGCTTTAGGCACGATATCAGCCTCCCCAGTCTGCTTGTTGTGCTCTAAAATGTTCCGCTCAATGTTAACTTTGGCCTGTGTGGTTCACGCTCATTGGTGTTTCCATGGTAACGGTGGGGCAGCTTGGGCCGTTGCCCCACCGGAAAGGGAAGGACAGCGGAGAGCAGCATTTCACAGAGCAAGCACACAGACAGAAAAACACACGAATCAAATTACTCCAAAACAAGACTATAATGCTTGTGAGTCAAGTTTATTCACACACATATTCACGCTACTTTGCATAAAAAAAAGATATGTATATTTTGCCGTGAAGTACGAATGTATTGGGCTTTCTGCACAACAGCATCATTTGGATCTGGTGGGGCAGTGCCCCACCTGCCCCTAATGTAGAAACGCCACTGCACACACACACACACACACACACACACACACGCACACATACACACACACACACACACTCCTTTGCCTTTCATACTATATCCCCCTGTATCTCTCTGCCTCCTGCTCGTCATACACCTGCCCGGCAGACCTAACGCACCTCAGTAAGGTAACAGTGATGTGAGTGCTTTGAGGTGTTAATGGTAGTGTGCAGACCTAACGCACCTCACTAAGGTAACAGTGATGTGAGTGCTTTGAGGTGTTAATGGTAGTGTGCAGACCTAACGCACCTCACTAAGGTAACAGTGATGTGAGTGCTTTGAGGTGTTAATGGTAGTGTGCAGACCTAACGCACCTCACTAAGGTAACAGTGATGTGAGTGCTTTGAGGTGTTAATGGTAGTGTGCAGACCTAACGCACCTCACTAAGGTAACAGTGATGTGAGTGCTTTGAGGTGTTAATGGTAGTGTGCAGACCTAACGCACCTCACTAAGGTAACAGTGATGTGAGTGCTTTGAGGTGTTAATGGTGGTGTGCAGACCTACGCTATGTTTGTCAGTGTTAACTCATTTTAGGTGGACAGTCTCTGCAGTCTGGGCGTAGAGCCATGGAATAGCGCTGCAGTCTCTAAGAAACCTTGGCACATCAATTCCAAATAATTTACCAGAGGCCGAGGTTTTTTTTTTTTTATCAGCACAAAGAGACCTCCAGTCAGCTGAAGGCTAAAGCATCTGTCTGTTGAGCTCAAGTCCATGTGCGGGCCTATACTCCCATTACCTCTGATCTGGACTTGGTGTGCCAGAGGTCACTGAGTTGAGAAAGGAGTTGAGGAGAGCCTCATGAATACTTGCATCATGCAAGATGGATTGCCAAAATTAAATCCACACCCTCCCTCTCAGTCCCTCTCATTATCTCTCTCTCTCTCTCTCTGTCTCCCTGTTACTCTCTCTCTCCCCCTCTTTGCCACATCTCTCTATCCCTGTCTCAGTTTGTTGGGGTGGAGGGCTTCATCACCGGCCTGATGGACATGCTGCCTCGCAAGTCAATGCTGGGCCGCCTGCGGCGCGAGGTCATCGTGGCGATATGCTGCACGGTCTGCTTCATCATCGACCTCTCCATGGTGACGCAGGTGAGGGATGAGAGGCAGAGACAGGAGGAACAGGGGGATGAAGGATAAGAAAGAGAGAGGGATGGGGAGAAGGATTTGAATCTGAGTTAGATGTTTGGATTACAGCTGAATTTTGGCCCTCGGGCAAACGAAAAAGACGTCAACCCATTACAGTAAGCTATGCCAACAGCACCTTCATGCTTAAATAGTACATGAAAATGCAGAGATGTCCTCTCTACCCTTCTCTGAGATGTAACGCAGTGTCTCTCTCTTTCTTTCTCTTTCGCGCTCTCTCTCCATTTCTCTCAGGGAGGGATGTATGTGTTCCAGTTGTTTGACTACTACTCAGCCAGTGGGATGACTCTGCTGTGGCAGGCTTTCTGGGAGTGTGTGGTGGTGGCCTGGGTCTACGGTAAGCCTCACAAGGCTCCCAGCAGCTCTCTGCTGGCTACATGTCACAGTGTCACTGTAAGGGAGACGACAGGAGGCAAAAAAAGGAGTTTGTTTTTGTGCGGGGGAGCGAGTTTTAAGGCGTTTACGTGTTTTCTTTTTTGTTGACTCTCCCATTCCACCTTCATCTTGGTGTCTCTCTCTCAACGTCCCATGTGTTTCCCAGGAGCTGACCGTTTCATGGATGACGTGGCTCGGATGATTGGCTATCACCCTCTGCCTTACATGAAGTGGTGCTGGTCGTACTTCACGCCCTTAGTCTGCATGGTGAGTTCCCTGCCAGCCTTTCAGATGATGACCAATGGAGTCATCAACTCTATTCTTGTCATCATATCCTTGATAGTCACGTTCGTCATGATCACGTCACCAGCGGTGCATATTATTATTTCTTGTTTGCTCAGTATCTCAAGACACATCTGAATTAGATCTAACAGTAGGTAGAGAGCAAGGCATGTTGTCACACTTTTCTGTTTTTATCACAATGACTGCAAACAATGCATCATGATGGTGAAAATGTGGGCACATATGGCATATTCATTGCATTGTCATATAATATTTCAGTGCAAAATTATTATGCATTAACTTGGGAGTGTGCACTTGTTAACTTGGGAGTGTGCACTTCAGAGTGTGCACTTGCGACAACTTGTCCCCAAAGTGGGTAAGTTGTCACATTGTATTATTTAGCAAATAAGAACACATAATTCATTTTGAATGTAGATATATTTGTTATTTCATACCTGAAGCTGAACAACACCTGAAGTGAACAAAAAAGTCAAATCATTTCTAAAAAATGATGCCAAATCATCCCTGTCAGTAAAACAAATGATGTCAGACTAAATCTAAGACAAAGACCAATGGTCTGCCAGTAATATATGTCATAATGTTGGCAAAACATAAGCTGCCTCCCCCGAGGTGGCCTACATGCAGCCTGGGCCATGTGCTGTCTCTCACACATTGAACTCAAGTCTCTTTTGGCCGGCCGTTTGAAAACAGTTCCACACAGGCAAGAGGCAGAAACACTAGTTTTCATCTGATGAAGAGTCGTTAGTATGTTTAGTGTAATGTTTAATTGCCTTCTTTTTCTTCCCCAAACTCGACTTGGACACTTTCTTCCTGTTCTGCACTGGCCTGTTCTTCCTCTGTCCACATTTGCAATGAACCAAAGTAAATATCTGCTGACCTAGGGATGAACCCTACCAGTTACATGTCATCAGTGACCTAGGGATGAACCCTACCAGTTACATGTCATCAGTGACCTAGGGATGAACCCTACCAGTTACATGTCATCAGTGACCTAGTGATGAACCCTACCAGTTACATGTCATCAGTGACCTAGTGATGAACCCTACCAGTTACATGTCATCAGTGACCTAGTGATGAACCCTACCAGTTACATGTCATCAGTGACCTAGTGATGAACCCTTCCAGTTGCATCTCCAGTTCAGGGAAGAGAACCTGCCAGGGCTTTGAATACTCAAAACAACACATGTGACAACCCGCCCCCTGGTCACTGGTCACTTGCCCCAAACTCACTAATCTAACTAAATCTCTATGCTAGTTCAATCTAAGACTGTAGTAAAAGCATCAAATGACACACTACTATAATCAGAGAAAAGTTGCAGATGTAAATACCCATAGTCAAAAAAGTTTTATCACATGAAATGTGGAGTGCCATAGTGTTACAAGTGCAAAGTAGGGAAATTGTTTGGGGTGACCTTGAGTGTCACACAATGTAGTAATTTCAGTTTGGAGATTGTGCCCCTAGTTAAGAAGACATCACCAGTATGACATCTTACCCCTCTCTCTCCTAATCGTTTATTCAATTTAGGTACATTGCAATGTGCTGCTACATAGCTTGTAGGTAAATGAGGCAATAATCATTGTAGTTTGTGTTAGACTCTCATGACCACCATCTTTGACCCTTTTCAGTATCATTAGAATGAAATGTGTGTTTCTCTCTGAAAGGGGGTCTTCCTGTTCCACGTGGTGAACTACAAGCGCCTGGTGTATAACGGGGTGTATGTGTACCCTTGGTGGGGGGAGGCCATAGGCTGGGCTCTGGCTCTCTCCTCTATGCTTTGCATTCCCCTCACCGTCATCTATAAACTGCTGCACTGCAAAGGCTCTCTGCCAGAGGTACACTGTGTGTGTGTGTGTGTGTGTGTTTCCGTCTGTCTGCGTGTGTGTGTGTATGTGTCTGTCTGTCTGCATGTGTATGTGTGTATGCTATAAATGTGCTGGGATAGTCTAAATTCATGAAAAATGAATGGAGTGTGTGTGTGTATTTATAGTCTGCAAATATGGAAAAGTCAGCGTGTGAATAGAAGCAGACTTAAATGCTGTAAATTGTGTGAGATCTACTTTTGCCTGTGGGCGCCAGCCCATGGTGCTCAGATTCTGTTTTTTTTTTCCCCTAGTTGTGTAATGGTTGGTGTGTGTATGTGTGTTTGTATTTGTGTGTGTGTGTGTGTTTGTGTGTTTCTATTTGTATTTGTGTGTTTCTATTTGTATTTGTGTGTGTGTGTGTGTGTCTTACTCTTGTGCTTTGTCTCTGCAGCGTTGGCAACACTTGACCACACCCATCTGGGGACGCCACCACCTGGAGTTCCTTCCACCTGAAACAGAGACCAAACTACTGCCCAACTCTGAGCAGGGCAAAAACACCCTCCTGTACGAGACCGTCATCTAACACACACACACACACACACACAAGTCTACACTCCCATCCTGAGGTCTCTAAGAGTGCCACACACACACTCTAGACTTAGGCTTAAGTGAGAATATGTCCAGCATCCAACCACGAGCACACACACACAAACACACACACACACACACACACACACTCAGACATAAGCATATCCCGTCTTATTGCCACTTATCTGTTGGCCATCCACAGCATCATAAATATCCATCCCTAAGGGGTCAGACTGTATCTTCTCTCTGTCTCCGTATTGCATCAGTATTACTCTTCCTCCTTCTCTCTCTCTACTCTCTACACTGCCGTCCAAAAAGACATTAGAAACAAAACGGTGACAATTCCATTTTTTCTCCTTTTATGCAGCCGAAAAAAAAAAAGTATACAGCAGTCAAAACAGTAACCAAGCCCTGCCATGCCCAGTAGCAGGTTGGTTTCTGTTTGTTTTCCAGTAACTCTT
>NC_045155.1:18007449-18079949 GCF_900700415.2 Clupea harengus | reverse complement strand
GACTGTGTCGACGAAGCTCACAGTGGACAGGTCCAGGATGACGGAGTGTCTCCCGCTCTGCGCGTCCTCCATCACCCTGTCCTCCGTCTTCTCGTCTGGCTCCCGCTCGAAGCCCTCGTTCACGCAGCCGTTACTGCACTGGGAGTCCTTGCGTAGATCAGCTTTGGAGCCGCGCCGGTGAACTGAGCCAGGCGTCTCATTGGCTGAGATGCTGAGCACCCCGTTCTGTAACATGGTGATGAGACTGCTTAGCAACAGGTAGAGGGCACCTGGGTTACTGCCAGCACTCTGTTTAAGTTAGCTGAGCTTAGGAACCTTTGATTTACCAAGCATGTTATGTAAGTGTGTGCCACTGAATATTTGATCTCTGATGGTTTGAGTCAACACCACCTCTATCACCCCAACATACACACACACACACACACACACACACACACACACACACTCCATGTTATCACAGACATCCTAGTGGGTGGCAGCATGATTACATCCCCGTGCACTTCCATTAGGGGTGTGTTTGAATGCAAACGCAGGTTAAAAGCATCTATACAAACCTCATCGCCTCGACCGCATTATGGGTGGAGGCCACTATCTGTGAGTGTGTGTGCCTGCCCACAGATGCTACTGATGGACTGTTTCTCTCACCTTCCCAGCATAACTGCTCAGAATAGGAACTCATAATGTGGGGCTGGCCACATTAATGGGTCACAAGGCAGTGCCTCTGGCCTGCTTCAGTGGCGGGCGATGGATGGAGCGGACTGAAGTGAGGTCAATAATGCGCTCATCCCCACATAGTTTCCACTTCACGGAGAGATTTCAAGAGCAGCATACAGAAATGCTGACCTGTGTGTGTTAGTATGTGAGTGTGCTGATCGTTGTCCGTAGGCAGTGTGTGTGAGTGTGTGAGTGTGTGTGTGTGTGTGTGTGTGTGTGTGTGCGAGTGTGTGTGTGTGTGTGTGTGTGTGTGTGTGTGTGTGTGTGTGTGTGTGAGTGTGTGTGCTGTGTGCTTCAGTGGACCCACTCACTTCTCTCTTTCTCTCTTTCTTGGCCGCCTTCTCCTCTTTGGCTTGTAAACGTTTCTGTTTTGCCGCCTGCTTCTTTTTCCGTTTCAGCAGCTTATTGATATTGATCTCACTCTGAGAGCGATGGAGCAACCGAGAGAGAGGGAGGAGAGAGGGAGAGAGAGAGGGGGAGGGAGACAGACATGCGTTGGAGAGAAGGAGGAAAGCAGAGAGAGAGAGAGAGGGAGATGGGATGATAATGAGAATCTTGTAATATGTGCAGATTCATATCGTTCCTCCCTGTCTGCCTCACGTTCTTATGGATCTGAATGTGGAATGCGTGAGTGATGGGGTACCTTCTCCTCCAGGGCCTCCCTGTAGAGATCAGCGTTGGCGTAATACAGAGTAACGGAAGAGCGGAATATAGTGATGCCTGGGAGCTCCTTGGCCTACACGCACACACAGAACCACACAAGCTGTAAACACACATGCACAGCCAAGACAGAAATACATTCACACGTGGGCCAAAAACGAATAAACACTCTCACAAGCAGACATACAGGCATACACAAAGCTAAGCACATCAAACACACTTCACACCCACACTAATACACAGACACATATGTACACACACATGCACATGCATACTATAAACATACACACTCATAGAGATTGCACAAACACATTTGTGGGGATATTATTGTAGCAGAATTATTTGCAAATGTGTGTAGCGGTCACGTCTGTGCTGAACCCTGCTCTGGCCACGCCCCCTTCAGCACACTCACACACCCGATACAGCCTGACATTCTCACTCCCAGCTGCATTTCATCACCATTCACAACCCCCTCATTGCACTCAGCTGCACTTCACTCATTCACCTGATCCCACACACCTGGCTCTCACCCGATCACATAATCACATGTACCTGTTTCACACCCCATATACACTCCTCACTTCCCTCACTGTCCTGTCGAACAAGGACCTAAATCCTAGGACTACAGCTCCCGACGGAGTTTCTCCACCACTTTGCGATTTCCAGATCGCTTTGTTCGCGCGTTCCCGTTTGGTGATCTCCATGTCACCACCACAGCCTGTTCCCTCAATCCTGTTTGGTGATTTCCACAGCCTGACTTGGCGACTTTCAGGTCGTTCTAGTTCTTGTATTTAGTTTCGTGTTTCTCTCGTGCTCTTTGTTTCCGTGCAGAGCCCTGGCCTCACGTGATTGTTTCAATTCTCCCTAATTTAAATATCTTCTGTGTTTTTCCCGTTTTGGACTTGTCTTCTCTGCTATAGTGTCCTGCATTAGTTTTGTGTTTTCCCCTGTGCCCTAAGCTCTGGCTTGTTCCAATAAACTCTATCTCCCAGCATTCCCTGTGTCGTAGACATTCCATGACAGTAACTGTATCTCAGTCCATGTGTGCATAATCACATTAGAAAATGTGCACAAGAACCTGCAAATGTGCATTCAGAATCTGTGTGTGCTTAATCAGATTTGCAAACGTGTAAAACCATCTTTAAATGTGAAATGAGAGTGGCAAGTGTATCTGAGACTAACCTATAAATGTGTGCATAGGTCTGTGAATGTGCACACATTTACAGATTAGTCTACATTCACAGACCTATGCACACATTTATAGATTTCTTTACACATTCACAGATCTATGCACACATTTATAGATTTGTCTACATACACAAATCTCAATACACTTGCAAATCTCAGTACGCATTAAGAGATTGTTTCATACATTTACAAATCTGATTATGCACACATGGATCGAGGTACCGTCACACAACTCCACACACACATTTGCAAATAATTATGTTACAATAATATCCCCATAACAATGACTTTCCTGATGATTCCGCATATTCTGTGGGGTAGAAATAGATGGCTTTTACCTCCTCATATGCCTCTGTGTCCAGGTAGAGTTCTGTCCCAGATACCCAGCCAAGCAGAGAATACCTAGGACTGATAGAGAAAGGAACAGTGGGATAGGGACAGATAGGGACAGATAGGGACAGACAGAGACAGACATGGAGAGAGACAATCGGTCATCATGAGTGTTTCAGACATAATCACATAATGATACAGTGATGTAGACACTCACGCACGAACACACATTCACAAATGTAGACACACACGCGCGCACACACAGCCCCCCCCCCCCCCCCCCCATACACACACACACACACACACAAAGCCACTCACAGCTGAGTTCTAAAGATGACAGTGAGGAGGCTGAATGCGATGGAGGCGGCCAGACCCAGATCCAAATTGAGCAGAATCGTGCAGGTGCATGTCACCACCCATATCAGCTACAGCACACACACAGGCAGGTTAGTGAGAACACACACACACACACACACACACACACACAGACACACATACACATAGACATACACAGACATAGAGCGATGGACATACAGGCAAGCTAGTGTACTGGCAATCATACACTACAATAGCATATATTCCTGCTTCTTTCAATAGGGTTCTCAAGGGCAGACCAAAGAGTATGATAGCTACACTTAACAGTATGCCGTTTCTGAGCACAGAGGTTACAGTGTATGGTTCAATCTGGGTTTCTGGCCAGGGTTGTTTTGTTATAAGAATGTTTTGATTTGATAACATGCAGGATAGGGACTGAATGAGCTGTCCTTACCAGATCTACTTTGTTACTCTTCCACAAAGCGGGGATGTCCATGTACTGTTTAAACATCCCCTTCAGATTCACGAACACAATGGTGGCAAGAACAGCCTGTAGCAAAGAGACATATAGATACATGAGAGTCAGCCTGCTGATCTGGTGACAGTCAGGGTGCTGTGGAGAGAAGGATGCATGTGGGGGGGCAGGAAGAGTGTACCTTGGGTAGTTCCTCGAAGAGTGAGCCCAGCTTCAATACAGTGACCAGCACGATAAGTGCAGAAATGGCCCCCGCCACCTGAAAAACACACAAGCATCAGTATGTGTGTGTGTGACTCTGCATATGAGTGCATGCATGTGTAGAGCTGAAGCAGTTTGGCATTATGTGTAGAATATGTGTGTAGACATCACTCCCTGCCCACCATTATGTGTAGAATATGTGTGTAAACATCACTCCCTGCCCTCTGTTATGTGTAGAATATGTGTGTAGACATCACTCCCTGCCCACCATTATGTGTAGAATATGTGTGTAACATCACTCCCTGCCCTCTGTTATGTGTAGAATATGTGTGTAAACATCACTCCCTGCCCTCCATATGATAGCCACTAGTTATAATATGATCCATTTTCTGGAAGAGTAGATTACCCTGTATTACTAATTTACACTTGTAATAAACATTTAATAAACATTAAACATTTATTACATAGATTAGTAATTGTGTGTGTGTGTGTGTGTGTGTGTGTGTGTGTGTGTGTGTGTGTGTGTGTGTGTGTGTGTGTGTGTGTGTGTGTGTGTGTGTGTGTGTGTGTGTGTGTGTGTGTGTGTGTGTATTTACGTGTGTGTGTGTGTGTGTGTGTGTGTGTGTTTCACCTGGGTCTTTCCCCCTGTGCTCTCCTGGATCAGACTGCGAGACAAAGAGGAGGTGACAGAGTAGCACTGGAAGAAGCTCCCCACCGAATTACTGAGGCCCAACGCTACCAGCTCCTGAAAAACACAGGCAGGATCAAGGATCAATGTGTGAGGCTGTGTGGGCGTGTGGGTGTGTGGCTGTGTGTCTGTGTGTGTGTGTGTGAGTGTGTGTGCGTGTGTGTGTGTGTGTGTGTGTGTGTGTGTGTGTGTGTGTGTGTGTGTGTGTGTGTGTGTGTGTGCGTGCAAGTGTGTGTGTCTGTGTGTGTGTGCGTGCATGTGTGCATGTGTGTGTGTCTGAGTGTCTGTGTGGGTGTGTGCGTGCGCGAGTGTGTGTGTGCCTGTGCAGGTTTGTGTGTGCGTTCACATGTTGCTCAAGAGGTCCATTCAAGCAAATAGACGCGGAGACACCAGTAATACCTGGTTGCTGTCTACTTTATAGCCATGCTTAAGGCCAAAGGTCTTGCCCAGGGAGATGTTGATGGCGTAGCCAACCACTGCTATGGCAAAGGCCTCTCCGACCAGGGAGGGGAACAGGGTGAAGTTGGGCACGCGTGGGGCCACCAGGCTGAGAGGGAGGAGACAGAAACAGAGCACTGCTGGTTGACAGATGACTCAACTGAAAGTGTGGTCATCGCTAAATCTGATGCTAAAATGCTATTAGCTATTGGGTAGACATGTAGCAGACAGTTGAAATGTTTACAGGTAACTGGGTTCCAAACCCCATGTGGAATTCCTAAGGTTCTAGGTTAAAATGTGGCTACACACTGAGGTGGCTTCTAGCTTGGGGCCTGCTGGTGTTGCTGCCTCTCCGCCTTGGGTTTTATAGGATTTGATGGTTTAAAGGGGTTTCCTGTGGTTGATTGGGGTCAGTTGTGGAGTGTTGTTCTCACTAAGGTCGCCTCATCAACCTGCCTACCCGTATTAGAAACAGGATTGACATTTTATCTTTTGTTTTATTTTATTTCTCTTGACTTGCTGTGTGTTATTTGCACCAAAATGCTGTACAGCAGCCCTGCAATGTAATCCTCAATGGTTTAAAATTCAGAGGTGTTCTGACGCTGAATCAAAATGACTTATTTTGCTGGCAGAAGTGTCAGCGAGATAAAGGTTGTATTGATGCCAAGGTGAAAAGTAGAAACGTAGTAGCTGTCAGCACCTGGCCCACAGAAACCCTTTGTTCTCTATATTACAAGACAATGGTTATTTCTCAAAGCCACCACACCAGAGAAGGGTTTAGCAACAATTTTGAAATATTTTCTATGACTATGATTTTTTTGTTCCAGATTGCATACATTCATATCACTATGTACTTCCTGAGGACCGTCACTTTCTCAATGGTATTTCTGGATGGGACATGGGCATGGCCCTGCAATGCATGCTGAATCATCCATCTCTTTTAATGACACTTCTAATGATGATACACAAACATCAGTAATACTCCCTCTGAAATTCCCCACGCTTGCAAAAGCACTCACAGGCTGCCTGCAAAGCTAAAGGTTCTGCATTCGAATATTTCCTTTTTGCTGGTGGAAAAAGGGGTCGGCCTGGAATGCAGTCCTCAAAGATGAAATGGCGACGGTGGTGTTAGTCAAACAACTTCACATCAGACGAGTCATAATAGAACAAGAGATCGAGAGATCTTTTATGGATTTCAGGTGCTAGAAAGCATGTTTCCCTCCGGAAGTACTGCAGAGTGGAGAAAGGGAAGCCTTAACCTAAGCACCTTCCACTAGCAAATCAATAAGTGGATAAGATGAGGGTGGAAGCTCCAGCTCCAGCTCCAGAGGAGTCTAGCCCTGACCTCTAATGCCCCCTCTCAATGGCTTCTCTATCAGAACTGAAATGGAGCTGAAATGCAATTCAAAGCAGCCAGACACAGTATAGTAGTCTGCCTCGCCTCTGGTCTTGCCCTGTACCTCTGCTATCTGTGCTTTCTGTTATGTCTTTGACACAGATTATGAAGCTTCAAGGCCATGACATGCACACAAAATGACTTGTATTCATGTGACTTGATGACATGCACACACACACACACACACACACACACACACACACACACACACATGAACACACACACACACATGGTGGAAGTGTATGCAACTTACCCACTTGGAATCTCCCCAACCACATGAACATCATATATCTCATTGAGATTCCCATAATAGGAGACCACTGTTGCTCCAATGATCTGGAAACAAAAATCACTCTCCATCAGGTTTTTCATGTTCCATTTCATGTCAGTGAAGATGACATTGATTAATAGTACATATTTGCAATGTAAAATAAATAAGTTCATGTTAACATGTGTACAGGGGTCCTCCTAAGTGTATGTCTGGTGTGAATGCAACCACATTTTGGACAAGACTGCCCTCTCCTGGTCTTCATTGACAATTGCAAATACCCACATAAAAATCAGAGGGAGAATGAGAAATGTACAGGAAAATAGAATCCAAGAATCAAGGCCCATGGTCACCATTTCAGCATGTTAAAGAACAAGAAAACCATATAACATATAAGCCTGCCCAAGTGTTATCAGGTAACCTACTCACCACTATAAGCTCAATAGGTATGGGAAGCGGTAGTTTTTTGCTGTAATAGGAGTTTAACTCCTTGACAGTAATCAGGACAGCCAGGGACACCAAACTGACCACCAGAATGGCGATATTAGTGCCAGGTAGCCGATAGAAGAGGTCTAACAGTATCTGCAACGAAGGGAAGGTTGCAATGTTATTTACATCCAGCAGGGGGAGGCATGAATGCTGTTAATTGACATCTGAAGGAAAAATGAGTTGGTTTGCTGGTTCTGCATAGATTGACGATTAGTTTAAATTCAGTACAATATAAACAATATTTTTAGCGTTATTGTGAGCAGTATGTTGTGGGGATTTGGATGTTTAGATGTGTGCATAAATCCAATGTGTGTTTGTGTGTGTGTGTGTGTGTGTGTGTGTGTGTGTGTGTGTGTGTGTGTGTGTGTGTGTGTGTTTGAGAGAGCACCTGTCTGAATGAAACTCACATATATCTGTGACAGCGGCCCACCATAGCGGTCAGGGCTAATCCCAAACAGGTACTTCAGTTGAGAGACGACCACATGTGTGGCTGCTCCTGTCGTGTAGCCTCTGACCAGAGGCTCCGACAGATACGTCACCACAAAGCCAAACCTCACCAACCCCAGCAACACCTAATGAATAGGGGGAGAGAGGGGGGGGGAGAAAAGCAGTGAAAATGAAGAACAAATACGACAGACAATGTCTTAAATCAAAAGTATAAATAAGTTATGTTCAATGACAACTGGAACCACACCTGAAAGATTCCACTAAGTAAGGTGATTGATGTGGCTATTTCCACCCGGTATGCATCTCTGGCTGCTATATCCACGACCACACCCTCAGAGGACCCGTTCGTAACATTACCAATAAAGTTAGCATCCGGTGCTAACCGTTCAGCCACGCTACCAATCATGATGCTGATGACAGCAAATGTACCTTCACAGGGCATATGCATGGATATTACAGAAATACAGACATACATACACACACACACACACACACACACACACACACACAAGAGAGGGATAAAAAGATATGTAAAATGTACAGATAAGACAGAAAATATAGAGCATCTATCTTACATAAAAATATAGTCTGCATAGTTGTAACCCAACTACTCACCTATGGAGATGTGTTTGGAGGTACCGAAAATGAAGTAGACGAGTACAGGGTAGAAGGACGTGTATAGTCCATAGACTGGTGGTAGCGAGGCCAGCAGAGCATACGCCATCCCTGCAAACACAACAGACACAGCATGCAGTGCAGTCAGTGGCACTTGCATAAAGTTTAGACCTTTTCAATAGAGTGAAAAGACTTTGGCATTCCATAATCAGTCAACATATTTTTTTTATGTCAAACATTTATTTGATAATTTTAATGGTTGGTGACATAATTGTTTTCTGTTTGTTCTTTACGATATCATTGGCCCTTGGTTAAGTTTTCAGAATAACGATAAATCTCACAAAAGCGAAGATTCAAACACACAAAGTAACCTTATCTTAACTTGCTAACCAGGTTCCTCCATGCTCCCTGGTGGTTTCAGTGAGTGGAGAGGCAGTGTTTTGGGTGCTGGGAAAGCTCACCTTGCGGCAGGTGCATGATTCCCACGCTAATGCCGGCGATGAGGTCCCCCAGGCCATTCTCACGGATGTTGTAGTGGGGCAGCCAGGAGAGGACGGGGAGCCAGGAAAAAAGCCAGCCCTTCAGCCTGGGCAGAGAACACCTGAGGCCAGGGAGGAGAGAGATGGATGGGGGGGACGAAAATGGAGAAACAGATCAGGACAGGGAAGAGGACAAGGAGGAGAGAGAGAAATGATGGAGGTGGAGGGGGGTGGGAGAAGAAGTAACAAATGAGAGAGAGGATGATGAGTAAGTGAGTTGGAGAGGAAAAGAGAAAGAAGGATGAAAGACAACGGTAGTGGAGAGAATAAGATGCAAGGATGAGAGAGTGGGAAAGGTGGAGGAGGGTGAAAAAGGTGAAACAGGTAATAAGAGAGATGATGATGGGTAAGCAGAGGGGGGTGGGAGAAGATAGGAGGACAAAGGTGAAGAGTGGAGGATGATCAGAGTTCTAGTAGAGGAAGGTGAAGAGGGATGAGTAAAAGTAACAGCGCTAGGGAGAGTGCGAAAGGAAGGAGAGAAATGGTTCACTTGGAATGCTGCACACCAACTGGAGAATTTAGGGAATTCCAAGGCCGCCTCAGGCCATGTGTGCAGACCAGGAGGACCATATCAGCAAGGTATGCAAACATCATAGACCCTTATCCTTGCATATGTGTGTTTGGTGCAAGTCATGTCTGTGTTCTATCCAGGCCCTCAACAGCTTACACAGTCCCAGCCTCTTAGAACCACCATTTAGATGAAATGCTGATATTATTATATGAATAAAGACCACGTGTTTGTAGAGTTGTGTAAGAGTACGTGCGTAAGAGGATGTGGGTCTGTTAATTTTTTGACAATGAACATTGCTAAAATGAGCTGATGCACAGAAAAGTGAACTTTGTACTTTGAGACTCAAAAGGACACAAAGCTACACCTGAATGACTGCAACCCCAAACACACACACACACACACACACACACACACACACACAGACAGATATCACACTGACGCTAACATAAAGCTACACCTGAATGACCGCAACCCCAAAGAAACACACACACACACACACACACCCACAGACAGATATCACACTGACGCTAACACTCCCCTGGAAAGATTCAAGGAACACACTTCCTCCTCTGAATGATATTAACCCTAGTTGGGTTATCCTTTGGCCAAACTAAGACTCATCACTACATTCATTGGAAAGACACACATACAACACACATACAGTCTCTCATACAGCAAAAGATGACCTCACATCATTCAGTTCAAACTTCAATTAAAAATGAAAGAAAAAAAAAGTCTAAAAGCGTTTCTAATGCAATGGACGAAGGGGTGGGAATCCCACCAGATGCCACAAGCTCACTGTATCTGTCCATCTAATGCAGGTCATACTCAGCAGGTTTTGAATATTCAATTTAATTTTATTTATGTAGCACCAAAACAAGTAACTTACAAAACTGCATCATTGAGTGGAAATGTTACATGATCTGTATTTATTAAACTACTTATATATGATTTTATTTACTTTTTGTTTGTTGGTAAAAGACAGATATCATCCTCAAACGCACACCCGCAAAGCATCCACAACTCTCAGAAATGCAGTGGATTGACTTCAGTGTAATCATTCGTGGTAATAGTAATCCCTAACCTTGGCATTGTTTTCACAACGTTAGTACTAAGTCATGGCCTCTAAGTCTTACAATGTTTTACATTGCCTTATATTGTATTTTTTTATTACATTGTATTTTTTTCAACAAAGTACTTTAAGGTTGCACTGAAACATCTCTACAGAGAGACTCTTGAAGTCTGTTCTACATAAAACAAATTACATTAGATAAAACAACTGGATCACTATAATGAATGTGGGGCTTCTTACCGCACTGACTCACGCAGACGCTTCTTCAGGGAGGGCCCTCGGGTGCAGGTCCGCTTTCGGGCCACCTCGTCCAGGCTGAGCTCGTCCAGTATGCTCCTGTCCACACTGAACTCCCTCTTGGGCTCAAACACCCCCATTCTCATCTGTCTTCCTTTGCCTCAAACCAGTCACCAGATCCAAAGTCAATAGCTATCACTTGTGGGTGAAAAGGACACACTCGAATACTGAAAAAAATGTTTTTTTTTTGGTCCAACAAAACAAGCAGCAAATACTGAGAGAGGCTTATCACAGTTGGTTATGTTGTGGCAAATAAATCCAGAAAGTTGTCAACAGTGTCTGATGTGGTTCTAACAGAGAATAACATGATAGAATGGCAGAACAGCACCCGGGCACCTCTCTTTATCAGAGGAACCCCACCACGCCTTCTCAAGCTATCACACACCCCCTACATGGTGCAACACACACTCACATTAGGGAGGGACACACAGTGTACAAGACAGGGCCCCTGGATTAACCTTGGGAAAGCACAGGTGCCAAACAGTGTAAACATTCTCCTTTAATCTGTCTATCTCTCCTCCTCCCAGACACACACACATGCACACATGCACACATGCACACGCACACGCACACGCACACGCACACGCACACGCACACAAGTTTTTACTACCTACATTTACGAGTGTCACAGTGCAGTTGTTTCATTATGTCTTTATGACTCCCACCCACTGAAGCTTTGCACTGTCAAAAAACATTATTTTTTCTTCTTTGGCTGAGGATTCAGGTTTTATTGGCCTGAATGTCTTGAAGACACGGGTGTGATTACAGGGTGAGGGCAAGACCTTTAAACTTCAAATGGTTTTGTCTTCAACCAAAAAAAGAACACAGTGTCCACATTGGGTTTTGTGGGGCGGTGTGGTACCGATCGCCTCCAGCTCAGCGTCGGAGAGACCAAGGAGCTCGCCCCCCAACTCCTAGCTGGATGGTCTGGAGGCGGTTGCGGAGGAGAGAAGGCAGAGGAAGCTGGACGGTTTCTATTTTTTTGTAAATATGTGTATGTTTAGTTCCTATTCCTGTTGTCCTATTCACTTCAAAAATCTTGCTGCTATTACACCTAACGGGTTTAATAAAAGTTTATCTTATCTTATCTTATCTTATCTTAGCTTGTTCCAAAGTCCATATGAACTGTGATGAGGAATGTCACCAGGGATGAATGAAAATCCAAATCAAAACCATGCAGTTCTGCAAAAAACCCACGTTTTGGCACTGTCCTTTTTGACTTCCATTGGAGGAAGTTCACATCCACACAGCCTACCCCAGAAGCTAATGATGACCAGTCTCTTGTCCACAACACCAGAGCAGCAGAGGTTCATGTAGTGAGGCTTAGTTGCTGACGCCGCTTCCTCTCTCACTGCGTTTGGCTTAGGGGGTCAGTGTGGGTCAAGGAGCATGGTGTGGGAGTAGGTGACGATGTGCAAGAGTGCACGCCAGTGGGACCAGTCATTGGAGGATTTTGTGGAAAAGTACTGTCATATGCATCACATAGGGGTCACCCTAGCTGAGGGATCTGGGGCAATGGGTGGGAATGACCAAAGCCAGGAGATGGGAAAGGAGTGTGATGGTGTATGCTGAAGAAGCGTGTCTTTTTCTTATCTTCGGTGCTCTAGTTTGTCTGCACACACCTATCTCCTCCATTTCATTCTATTTGCTTTATTGCAGTTTATATGTAGTTACATAAGCCATCATTGTCTTTTCTCTTCATTTATTGTGTCACTTGTAAAAGTCACAATGATAAATCTATCAAGGTCAGCAACCAGAAATCATTTCTACTTAAGATCTCAGACAACCCTTCAACCAATTGATTTTATTGATTGTGTGAGAATTGGTTACAAAGTCCTTCACCCTCACCATTCCCCAATACCAAATACACACACACACAAACTAAATAAAATACAAGGTTTGTTGGATTACATATGAACTGCTAAATTATAAAGAAACGGACAATTCTAACTTAATGTTCAAACCCTCTCACACAATATCAAACTCTCTCTCACTCACTATCCAATTCTCTCACACGTTCTATCAAAATCTCACAGTTTGTGAGGCGGTAGTAACTAACGTCTTACAAAACGCAGTGTGTAGTCGGGGTCACATTTCAGATGGTCTATGGGTTGTTAACAGCCCCACCACCAGCAATTGTGATTTTTCTCTCTAAACTTCACATGGTTTCATTTCAATAAATATTCAAATGATCCAATATCTCAACAAAAATCAAAGATTAGGGGAAAAAAAGTCCAAAAACCGAAAACCAATTTTTGTATCAGAACTTTGTTTTTCCTCTTTCCTCTCCCATGAATCATCTCCCGACCCCTCAGATGTATGTCCCTGTACATGAAACTGTATATGACGTAGTTCTCACTAGCTACACTGCCAGCAGCTACAACAGTAACATGCTGCTTACACACCGACGCTTCAGTATTAACAACCCAATTATGTCATATATAATAATATATCAGTCAGAGGGACCAAGCAGTACTTTTACATTAATACTTTCTGCTGCTAATACTTATGTACTTTCACACACACACTCACACACAGACACACACACACAGACATACACACAAACACACACACACCTCCACAAATACACACTTCCTCTTCTGCTGGCACACATTAACAGGAGTGCAAACCAGCAGTTGTAATTCCTGCTCGCTGACTTATGAACAACCAGTGGGGCCATCTTAGGTTGTTTGCAGGAGATAGCTGAGTTTGTGCTTGTTTTTGAGTAATTACCTGGATTTGTGTTGGTGTGTGTGAATGTGTGTTTGTGCATGTGTGTGCATGTGTGTGTGTGAATGTGTATGTGTGTGAATGTGTGTGTATGTGCATGTGTGTGTGTGTGTGCATGTGTGTGTGTGTGTGCATGTGTGTGTGCGTGTTTGTGCGTGCATGTGTATGCATGCCGACTCTGGCCAAATAGATGCCACTGCTTGGCCATATAAGGGGGGGAAACTCTAAAGGAGTGTTCTACTGGATAACTAGAGTACGTCTGGAACTCCTGTGCCTCAAAATACATGTTCTTCCACGCGCCCTTCCGTCACACATTAACACACCCCACACAATTCAGTCAACGTGAGCTTATTGTATCAGGAAACATTTTCACATCGAATATCCCTCAAGCATTGTGTGTAGATTATATTCAAATGTTGCATTACTTTGGTATTGCTTTACATTAAGATTGGTTTAACATAAGTTAATGCATTACCATGAACAAACTTTTGGTATTACTAAATTTAGAGTGATATCAAATGCCAGCGTGTGGAGTTTATGTTAACTAATGAATATGACTTTGCCTCCAGGGTCTCTCATAAGATAATGCCAGTCAATAGCTAACTTAAACTAAGCATGGACATCAGTTATATTAGGTACTGAAGGTAATGGGTTGTAATTAAGCCCAAGCCCTTCTTGTTGACACTCCACACCAGGTTCAGTCATCCTCCTTAACTCATCTCACCTTCGACAGCCAGGTCATCCCCCTCTCCTCCACAGTCACTAATCTCGGCTTTAGGTTTGACCCTCACCTGACCTTTAATGACCATATAAAACACCTGTACAAAACCTCCTTTTATCATCTAAGAAACATCTCCAAACTCCGCCCCACTTTAACCCTATCAGATGCAAAGAAGCTTGTACACGCCTTTATCTCCTCAAGACTGGACTATTGTAATTCGCTTTTCTATGGGATCACTGGCAAGAACATCCAGAAGCTGCAATACATCCAAAACAGCGCTGCAAGGATCCTGATTAAGGTCCGGAAATATGAGCACATAACACCAATATTACACTCACTACACTGGCTCCCTGTCTCTTTCCGGATTGACTACAAAGTCCTTATACTCACCCATACATGCACCTCCCTACCTGCAAGAATGAATTACTCCCCAAACCTCCACCTGCACCCTCAGGTCTTCAAACAGCTCGCTCCTCCGCATCCCCAAAACCAAGCTCCGCACCACCACCGGGCCTTTTGCTCGGCAGCGCCACGCTTATGGAACAGCCTCCCTGACCACCTAAGGGCAACGCAGACGCTGGACTCCTTTAAAGCTAGACTAAAAACATTTTTATTCAGGAAGGCATTTCTATTATGCTTATGTTAACTAATTTTTATTTTATTGTATTATTATAGTTAGTTTCTAAGATGTTGGCACTCTGAGATTCTTCTGAATGAAGAGTGCGTTACAAATAAAATGAATTATTATTATTATATAATGTGAACCACCACATTTAATAAACGGAATGCACAGGAATACACAGAAACATTATTTTTCACTTGTCCTACAACAGAAAATCATTATCATAGGTCGTCCTGGGCTGCATTTATGAAATGTTCTGGAACAGTCAGTCAAGTATAGGCTAAAACTTACATTCCCACTTAAACGGAACAGGAGCTTTGGGATCAACGTAGGTCATAGGCCTTAGAATCTCCAGTGTCATCACAAACGTCACACAGTCAGACACCCTCTACAAAAACCAATGAGGATGGAGAAGAGAAGGCACACCCCCATTCACTTTCTGACACTGTCATTGTTTCATAATCGGCCACAACTTTTCTCATAAACCGCAGAAAGTAATACGATACACAACAAACTTTTTGGTCTACAGTTGCCAGAAACATAATCATTCAAAATAACACACTTTTCTCAGAATGGAAAAGATCTTGTTATTTCACTTCATTCTCTCACTTTCTGCGGTGGTCATATAACACACCGCTGTGCGGTACATCGAGTCTACATAGTAGGCTGTGATGACACACAGGACACACAGGTCCAGGACAGCAGTGACAGTGCAAAGGGCAACACCTCAGCTGTAAAATTTAATGATTTTCATTAAACTCGTTTTATGTCTGAACTAGCCATGTCAGGCATTACGTCAGTCCTCCGCCGAAATGCTTAGAGGCAGATTTAATCTGATAGATATAAAGATATATCTCAGAAAGAGTATGGCCTTAAATGAAATTTAAGACATCATAGCATAAAGCATTCAAACAAGTCACAACATATGAATTTCATAGGATTTACTAAAAGGAAGGAGTGCTACAATTTCATCTAGTTGTTCATTTTCAGCTGTGCAGGAGTATTATGGCGCATCAGAATACTGGCAATATGTATGCTGCAGAGTACGGCCATAAAGGCAAGCTACCTACCTCACAGGACGGCAGGAATATGTTGCCCTTGGCAATTTCACCTCCAGCATTAGATGCGTTACCTCCGGTGTCCCCCAGGGGTCAGTCCTGGGGCCCCTGCTCTTCTTAATTTACATGCTGCCCCTGGGAAAAATACTACGGAGCCATAACATCCAATTCCACTCTTATGCGGATGATACACAAATCTACTTCCGAACTTCTGGCACCTGGCACTATCACGGACTACCAAATGCCTGGATGACATCCAGCACTGGATGAGCAACAACTCCCTACAGCTAAATGGCGGCAAGTCAGAAGCCATTCTTATTGACACCCCCCATCAAACAAAAAAGGCCGGTGTCACCCACATCACCATCAATGGTCACCCCACCCCTCTCTCCTCACTCATCACAAACCTGGGTGTCAAGCTGGACTCATCTTTGTCCTTTGATGCACACATTAAATCCATCTGCCAAACTTCATTCTATCACCTGAGAAACATCTCAAGGCTGAGACCCTCTCTACCGAAACATGCTGCAGAAAAGCTGGTGCACGCATTCATCAGCTCCCGTCTTGACTACTGCAACTCTTTGCTGGCAGGTCTACCAGCGAAAACCATCCAGAGGTTACAGTATGTTCAGAACAGTGCTGCCCGGGTTCTCACCCGGACACGGAAATCAGAACACATCACCCCAGTCCTCCACTCCCTCCACTGGCTTCCAATTAACCAAAGAATCATTTTCAAAGTCCTTCTCCTAGTTCACAAGGCCATAAACACTACCGGTCCAACCTATCTCCAGGACCTCCTCACCCCTCATTTCACATCCAGGACACTTAGGTCTGGAAACTCCAACCTCCTTGCAGTTCCCCAGACAAAATTGACTAAAATGGGAGATCGTGCCTTCTCCTCGCTGGGACCACGACTCTGGAACAAGCTCCTGGAGAACATAAGGGCCTTAGATTCCCTCACTGCTTTTAAATCACACCTCAAAACCCACTTATTCATCTCTGCCTTCACCTAAAGTCCTGGTTTCTGTTTTAGTTTTTTTTGTGTTGTTTTTAGATTGCATTGTTTAAATTATACTGTCCTAAATTGCTCTGTTTTTAATACATATTCTTCGATCTCATTATAATCGTATTAATTATTTTAAATGAATTTATTATTTTTTGTATTTTATATTATCCTATTTTTTGCACTTCTTTAGCACTTCTATTACTTTTTATTATTGTTGTGATTGTTTATACCATGTTAAGCACCTTGAGACTTCTTTGTATTTTAAAGTGTGCTATACAAATAAAATCCATTATTATTATTGTAAGCTAGGACTGGAGAGTAGTCATGACGATCAGTAGTTTTTTAGTGTGGGATGGGAATTCTGAGATGGTGTGAAGAAAATACTTGTAACAAAAATGGAAAGTCTGAAGAACATGCAAAGAAAACATGAGGAAAGATAATCAGATGTAATTCTGGGCTTCTGATAAGGTCATTTATTTTGAAAGCTGCTGTCATGTGGCCATTTGTGGTATCACATCCAGGGCCAGTCAGATATTCTTACTGTCACAGGTGTGTGAACACAGAGGGAAAGGGAGTGAGTCAGTTGTTTTCCAAGGAGAACTAGGCATTTATTTTAGGCTTTTAAGGTCTTTACTTTAAGCTTTTACCAAATACAATCCTATCCCTGATTGGCCTACCTTAGGATCCTAGGTATTCTCTTAAATACTCCATCAAACACACTGTAACATACTCCAACAGTGTGAAATGTGTCACAGAAAAACAACCAATAACAACCATGGTTGTTTCATCAATTTCTCTTTTTAACCCCTAAATTATTTACATCAGTATTGTATCCCAGATTATATACAGATCAGGTTCTTATAACCCAGATCAGGTTCTTCTATGACATTATGTCAGTATAAATAAAAAATGTGGGCCTATTTGTGCCAACAAGTGGCCTATTCATAAATTACCCTATTCAAACAGAGACTGACGCATTCACAACTTAAAAAAAAAAAAAAAAATTGTAATGGGAGAATTCCAAGAATGCTGGTTTGCCATCAGGTGCTGATTCTTTTGTGAATGGAGGAACAGTTAGCCTAAGAAGAGGCACATGTTCCCTTAGATGGGCTATTCACCACTATGCAGTTGAATGAAACAGTGACACAAACACACCCATTAATATCCATGCATACACACACAATTGCAAGCATCTACACAAACATATGTAGATACACAGAAACACAAAACTGCAAAATAAATCAATTTAAATGCTCATTTTTGCCATCTAAAACTTTCAAGTTTAGACATAATACATGTGCTATAGAGCCAACTGGATATACCGTAGTTAACTGCAGCTGAATGATCAGACATATGGCCCATACAAACCCTTATCTACTTAGGGAGACTCATTTACTTATTAATTAGAAATTAGAATTATTTATTTATAATGTATCACTTCAGATTCATTATTAATGAGGTAATTATGTTCCCATGAGTGACGCTTTTTAGGGCTACCAACAAGTCACACGAATAATGTAAAAGTGACACTAGAATATGATAGTCTGTGTTAATGTAGGTAAGTTATTTTGGAGAAAGCTCCCGGTTCATGACTGACATCAGCAAAATTATGTGAGCGAGGTGTGCGCTAGTTGTTATGACAACAAGCGGTGCCCCTCCCACCGGTCTATGCCACAGCATCACTTGCCGGTGTCGTTCAGAGGAAAACATGCGGGAGACTGATAGTCTATCGACTCATTGGTCGAATCATTGGCCACTGGGTCAGGTTACTCTCGTAGTATAGGCTAAGAAGCTCCTACACTATCATTTTACCGGTTTGGATATGAAATTTGAGGGTGCTGTTGCCAGTGCTGCCAGAATTACTGTCAAACAGAATATAACATCCTAAACCTGTACAATATATCCTTTATGATCTCCGTTAAATAGAAAATATCGGAATGGGTCATTCTGACAGTCCAGGGGCGCATCCGAAAATGGTCCAGCAAGAGGCTGGCGACAGCGGGGAAGAGAACGCGCACCAGCGCTTTGAGCTCGCAGATTTCTTAGGAACCTCTTGTGAAAGCACGAACACTGACTTACAACACACGGGAAGTGAGGGCTGGCCACCGTTAACGGTGAAGAGACATCAGCACAAGCACAGCCTGAAACGCCGGTACGAAGTTCTGGAGACACTTGGCAAAGGCACGTATGGGAAAGTGAAGAAAGCAGTGGAGAGAAGGAGCGGAAAAACGGTGAGAGACATTCAGAATCGACGTCATTTTATGTCTTTCATGTCCGTCCATATTTAAGACACATTTTAATGCATCAGCCTACAATTATGATGTACGAGCAATAAATATAGATTCACTGAGGTTTTTTAAGCTTTTACTTTTCTGTAGTCTTTATAATTTTAATAATTGATTGATTTTCTATTAAGTTTTGATTGCCAGTAAAGTTAATGCGAATTATCTCTATATAAAACAAAACAGTGTTTCATCACTGTCTCAGACTGGCAAATGAGTCTAGAATAGAGTGACCAATGCATGAATTGACAGCCAAAGCTCTGAGTACAGTTCAAATGTATACTGATGTATGCATATTGATAAGGTTCAAGATTACGGTGTTTTAATCTTTCACAAACATTTGTGAAAAGTCAGTGTAAAGACCAGACTTGTAAGGTTAAGAGCCAGAACCCCCAACTCAGTAATCCTTTGAAGGAATTTGTCTGTAGGAAATTGGAAACAGTAGGTAGAGGCTAACAATGAAAGCACTCAGGCTTTTATGCTTACATGCTTTTCTTTGTTTGTGTGTGTGTGTGTATGAGTCTGTGCACACAGGTATGGCAAACATGAAGGGTCATGACATTCTGCACAGCTTCCTATTTTAATATCTAATTAAACATCTATATACTTTTTCAATACCTCTTTATATTTTGACTACTGAAATCGAACTTCATAAATAATTGAAGACTAATGTAGGCACTGTACTTTTCATGAGATTGTGTGGCAAGTTCTCAGTAAGATTAAGTCTCCTGAAACTCAGGTAAAGAAAAAAATCAGGATTTCTGCATGGCAAGTCAGCAGTCTTTGACACCTGGGTAACCAAAATACCTGACAGTGGTTGTTTAACCATAGCTTGAAAGATTTGATGCCTATTTATATTAAGGATTACATGCTGCATTAATGTGGGATAAAAAGTGTCTGTGCATGAGGAGCCATCTGGACTCCTTTGTTCTCCAGGGGAGAGAATTTAAATCATATTCACTGGAATAATAATCAGCTATAATCTCTTTGTTACAGTAGCTCAAAGACAGACAATCCCAAATAATCAGTATAGCCTCCCCAGAAACACTGTATCACGCACCTTACATCCAGAAATATACCCTTATGTGGCCAGCCTTTTGAGTGTGTGTGTGTGTGTTTCTTTGTATGTATACAGTATTTCGAGTCCTCAAAATCTTTAGCTTGTTTTGTGGAAAAAAACAAAGTAATATCAATCACCCTCTCATCCGTCCTCCATCCTCTTTTGGGGGGTTTTCACTGAAACAAATATGGGTTTATTCGGGATAATCTGAGTGGCCAATGAGATTATGAGAGCATCTGACCCCCCCCCCCTCCCACTCCCTCCCGGCCTGTCTGCCGCTGATCTCTGGGGCGGAGGCGAGGTGCCCCTGATTCGGCAGGAGTTTAGCGTGCCATGGATTCCTTCAAACAAAACAAACATATAGATTTGGCATGCAGGAGCAGAGTAAGCAGGCGAGGGGGTGGAGGAGGGGTGATGGGGCGTCTGACTCCAGATTGGGGTCACAAGATATTTGACGGGCTGCCAGATGGATCGACCAGTGGTGGCATGGTGATGGGAGGCAGGCGGGGTTGGCGGGGGGGGCTGATCATTAGTGGCTCGTGCAGATGCTGAGACACACACATACACACACACACACACACACACACACACACACACACACACACACACACACACTAAACATATGCTGCATTAAGCAGTTGAAATACATGATCACTGTTTGATAAAAGCACTAGACAGCTTTGATAAGAGTTGATCCTCTATTACTGACTGAAACAAACAGACAGGGGCTGACACACACATGGACCCAGGCGCACACATACACACACACACACACACACACACACACACACACACACACACACACACACACGTGCTATCAGGGGAAACAATGGTCAGAGTGTCTTATTGGCTGAACAGGCTTATTGGCGCGAGAGGTTGTGGGCCAAAGGCCTGGACTGTGGAATGCCAGACATTTAACTAGATACTCACAGACACACAGACCCATGCACTCAGTTACAGAGAATACCAAGAAAGGAAGAAGGTCAAGGGAACAGGTCCCAAACACTTGACTTTTCTACCTGCATTACTAAAGCCTGTGGTGTAGTTTTAGGTGAAGGTCTACACGTGTATGACAGTGAAAAGCTTTACTTAAGGTGGTAATTAGACTCTTCACTTTGTGTGTGTGTGTGTTTCACAGGTGGCCATTAAATCCATAAGAAAGGAACGCATCAGTGATGATCTGGACAGAGTCCATATTCAGAGAGAGATTGAGATTGTGTCCCTCCTCACCCATCCGAACATCATTCGAATGCATGAGGGTGAGCCTAACACACAGTCACAAATACACACAAGGACAAACGAAATACAAACACACACACACATATGTTCAGCTCCATTACCTGTCAATGTCTTATTCTCCACTGTGTCTGTGTGGGTGTGTTCTGTAGTGTTTGAGTGCCGTGAGAAGATAGTGATGGTGATGGAGTATGCTAGTGGAGGAGAGCTATATGACTACATCCAGCAGAGGCAAAGACTAAGCGAGATAGAGGCCAGGAACTTCTTCAGACAGATCATCTCCGCAGTTCATTACTGTCACAAGGTACTCTCAACTCTCTCTCTTTCTACCTCATACACACACACACACACACACACACACACACACACACACACACACACACACACACACACACACACACACACACACACACACACACACACACACACACACACACACACACACACACACACACACACACACACACACACACACACACACACACACACACACACACGACTGTCAAGATGACTGTGTATTCCAACAGATGCCCATATATATCTGGGTGTCATAAAAAGTGAAGAACTCAAAATGGCATTCTTCTGATCAAATGTAAACGTTCAAAGCCCATCTATTCTATTGGATTTAACAGATCATATAGGGCTCAACAATAATGTAGACTGGAAGAGACTTACTAGTTTGCCGCGGTGTTTACAGACAACACATTTTGTGTGCCTATGTGTGATTAGGCGCCTGTCTGAGTCTTTAACCCAGCAAACTTGGTGCCTATTCAACAAACCGCAATGTGAACTTTCTCAAGGCCCACAAAGCAGCCAGGTTGTGTCTGGGTTGCACTTGACCTGAGGTTCATTATTCAGTTTAAATCCTACCTTGGAATAGGTATGCAATTCCCTTTTGGACTGGATCTTCTTGGAGTCAGGGTGGCTTACCAGTGGTTTAAAGGTTAGCACACTTCTACCTGGAATTTTACAAAGACAAACCCAGTATATTTTTTACTGCCAACAAAAGTGCTTTGTACACGCTTGTCGCAGACATCTACAGTATCTTCTGTAATGAATTAGCCATTTGATGTATAATATTTGAGTATATATTTGGTCCCAACAAAGAATGTTATGAGTGGGCTAAAGTTCAGCAGGTACTACGGTGTTAATAATCTTTCCTAAAGTGATGAATGTCCCGAATGGTCAGGTTGTCCTTGCCCAGAGTCCTTAATGATGCTTTTGGGAGAGGTGTGGGTGAAAGCTGGCTAACCTCAAGACGTTCTTGCTTAGTTCATCAACACATTTAATTTACTTGCCATTACAAACTGTGTGATTGAACAATCTTACTGCACTGTTATATCTTATCAACTGTTATAACTGCTGATATCTCGGAGTAAGCTTAGATATACCAACATCACACACATAGCACACATTTACATCTAGCCAGGTATGTAAGCTAACACACAAAGCCACTGACTATTATAATAAACAGCAGGCAGCCATAATTCACTGCTAATGAGGCCTTGCCATGCACATTCCACGGTTGCTTTTACACATTTTCACCAGCACAAACATTCAAATCTACAAAATCTCTTAATCTCATTTACGGAGGAAAACTCGGCTGCTGTTCAGATGTCCTCAGGCCAAGAGAATTACAGGGAGTTTTCACCACCCAATTTCACACACTGACACAGTTCCCATGTTTCACAGCACTGTTACACAGCACTGTTATTATATGATTTTCATCAGTGCTGAACATTGCATCCTAGGAAGATTCATTAGGCAAAACATGACAGCCATGTAACTGCATAAGAAGTAAAGTGGCTTAAATACATGACCATACAACTATAAAATACAGAGACAAAGACTACAACTGAACTAAAACACGATGCCCATATGACAGTATAGACACTGCAGCTGCTGTGTATATTATATTCATGTGTTCTGTTCTCTTTCTAGAATGGTGTGGTTCATCGAGATCTCAAACTGGAAAACATTCTACTGGACCAAAATATGAATGTTAAGGTGTGTCCAATTTTTAACATTGATCATGTCTGGTACATTTACACATCAACATTTGTGTGTGTGTGTGTGTGTGTGAGAGTTCTTGACAACTACTGAGTGTTTACTGCAGTGTTTGTAGTTATGGTAAGGCCTATGATGTGACTTGAGGTTGTGTATGACTTTCTGGCAGTTGGTTGATTTTGGCCTGTCTAATCACTATGAGAGAGGGAGAATGCTGGATACGTTCTGTGGAAGTCCACTCTATGCCTCACCTGAGATCATCAATGGACTACCCTACCAAGGCCCAGAGGTGTGTGGGTTTTCCAACTAATTTGTGATAGTAAATGTAAATTCATATTTGTTACAATGTTATCTGTTAGGCAAAATTTGTGTGTGTATATGCATGTGTGTGTGTTTGTGTGTGTTGTTGTATGCTTGCTGACCAAGAAGGCAATATGCAGAGAAAAGTAGATTTTTGGTACATGTGTTTACATATCATGGATCTTATAAAAGGGATATTTCAAGCAAATGGATAAGTAAACAGAAATCCATGTAAACGGTTTGACATTAATTGCATTCATGTAGTGCTCTATTCTGGCTGGACAGGTTGACTGCTGGGCACTGGGTGTGTTGCTCTATGCTCTGGTCCACGGCTCAATGCCTTTTGATGGAGCCAGTTACAATGGCCTGAGAGAACAGATCAGACAGGGACGATACCGACGACCTCAGCCTCCATCAGGTACACACACACACACACACACACACACAAATAATAAACTATGGTGTACTTGGTTAATTTCACAATTTTGCAAATAATCAACTAGCCTATAACGAAGGATACACCCACTATTAGGCCTACTTTCTAAACTGCATTTATGTTCCTCCAGAAATGTTTACGCTTTTGCACTACTTAGATATTTCCAATATGGTTGTGCTCTAAAAGGTATAATTTAGCAAAAAAGTATAATTACTAGGAAGTTGTTATTGTAATTAAACCTAATTTGGTTTCCTACAGATGCTTGTGCTCTAATTGGCTGGATGCTAACTGTGAGGGTGAAGGATAGGGCAACGGTGGAGGATGTAACCAATCATTGGTGGGTAAATTGGGGCTGTGACGCGCCCATTTGTGACTGCCTGCCTTCCAGGCCCGTTCAGCGCTCCGAGTGGCACCAGCCTCCGTTAACCTCTGCCACAGGCCACACCACATCCAAGCGCCTACCGTCTGACCCACACTTCAGGCTTACCTTCCCCCCAAAACGGCCAATAAGCCAGCCTCTGTGCACCACCCTCGCCAGGAAACCTCTACTGGATAAGCCTCTCCCTCCAACAAACATCGCCTCTCTCAGGCCCACAGCTCACAGCCAAGCAGCCAAAATGCCCAAGAAAGGTATCCTAAAGAAACGTCATGAGAGAGTGGCCCACAGCACACCTTCAGAAAAGCAGGCTGGATCAGCTGATGTGTCCACTCCCCCAAGTGGTAGAGCTACCTATAGAGTGGAAGGACAGGGGACAGCAGAAGAAGGCAGGAGAAGGAAGGGTATCCTCAAACGTAACAGCAAATTCACCTCCGGTGCAAAGCCAACAGTGATGACACCACCCTCTCCATCTTACCCAGAGTCCCTTCAGTGGGATCCAGACCCAGGACTCAGGAAAAGTCATCAGAGGGACATGGAGAACTCCCAGGAAGAGGAACTAGAGAGATAAAGATAGGGCATGACTCTCGTACTCTGTCCACCACTCACTTTGCTGGCTGTCTGGTTCTGTTGGTTGTTGGAACAGTTACTGGACTGATTGTCTAAGGACATTGTAGTGTTTGACATTGTAGGGCATTGTAGAGTAGACTGAAAACTGGCAAATCGTCAACATAAGTAAACCTTAAGATGGCCTGGGACCTATTAGTAGACAGTTGTGTCAGTTGTGTATCACCACAACTTTAACACCTCACAGACTAGTCTAGCCTCTGATATTCTACGTCACTAGGGATGCCCCGGGTTCAAAGAGACGAGTAGTTAAGTAGTTAAGCTACCTCTGTTTGTATGTAGGGTAGTAGGCTATTCACGTCATTCACTCAGGAAATCGTTTTAGTAATCCTAAGAAAAACGGAAAGTCCCTTTTTGTTCAGTGCTCACTTAAGTTCTGTTCAGAAGCTCAGACTGGTGACAACAGTTAAGACAGCTCTTGAACCACAACTACCCTACTGTTTATGCAAATATCTGCCCTCACTATACTATGATTTGCTCCAATGGGTGCTGACGGAATATAGTGCTATCACCAAAGGACATAGGTTCATTTCCCACAGATTTTCATTTAATTTTCGTTGTCATCTCTGCTTTACAAGACCATGTTAGCCGCATCTATGCACCTCATATGCTAAAGCTATAGGCAACAACTCATCAGATCACAGCTAAATGAGAGGATTTCCTGAAAGAAGTTAAAACAATGTTGGGGCCCTAAAGGTAAACTAGAAAAATTAGCTGAACCAAGCCAAAACCTCCAGTCATACTAAAGATATTAGAGATAAATGTTATCGGGTCAAGTGGGGGGACCAGAGGGCGAAAGCCCCTTTCTCTCACGGAGCAGAGCGTTGCTTGGCTCACATGAGAGAAGTCCGCTTAGTGGAGTTGAGTTCAGTGCTCATCTAGAAGATTAAACAGTGGAACAGTAGCATTTACAGAATTACGGGGAAAACAATCTCCACTGATTAGCTACGGTGTTTGGTCTTGTGCGGCCTGTTAAGCAGCTTCAGCTTTTTATTGTTTCATTTGAGACTTACCGTCTACATTTTGTAACTGTGGGGATAAGAAAGCTGTCCGTCATCTGGAAAGGAATGTAGTGTGGCTGCAGTGCTATTCAACAGTGCTTCAACCCATAGGACTTGTTCTAACTCAGATCCCGAAATGCCCTGTTCAAATCTGAAGGTCTTTTTCTGCAGCCTTTAATGTTTGACATTCTCTTTGTCAGGAGTGCAGAACAGCTGATTACAGGCTTAAGTCTCATTTTCTTGTGAAAAAAAACAAACATTTGCAGCAGTCTTTTTGTGTGGTCTTGTTTCTCTATGAGTTCACAATGGGTTCATAGCCTACATGTTATTTCCAATCTATTTTATAGCTTTTAAGAGGTCAGATTTAGTTATTTTTTATTCATTTATAATCAAGCAACCTAACCATAAATTAAAATTGATATTTCAATTCAGTATCAATCCCTGTCATAAACCCAAACTATCTTTCAACAAAGAACACAAAAAGACAAATAAAAAATACCCTAAATAAATATTTATAAAAAAAAAAAAAAACTGTCTTTTCTTCACTTTTGATTTCAATTTAAATCCCATGGTCTTGACCGACCCATAACCCCCTTATCTCCCTTGATTCTTTACGTGCTGTCACCTGTGAACACCTGCCCCATGAGTGCCAGTCTGGAGCTAAAGGGCTGCATCGGGCAGGAGAGCACGCGGGCCTTTCGCAGACTCCCTGGCTTCAGCACTATGCTCTCCGACACCCGCAAATCTCTGTCATCCATGTCTCTGGTTGCAGCACCTTCGTCGTCCTCCTCTTCATCATCTTCCTCGGGCCCCTCTCCATCCACCGGCTGGCTGGGGGTGTCCGGGACTTCAGAGAGACTCAGCAGGATGTCCTGGAGCTCGTAGCGCTCCTCTTGGGCCCGACTACAGCAGTGCAGAGCTGCAGGGTCCAGAGGGTGGGCCTCCGTGTTGAAGATGTAGCCCCCGGCCCCCAGAACACAGTCCCCGTCTGGGCCACCCAGCTCAAATGTGGAGCCGTTGTTGTGCAGGAAGTTTTCCGGGTCGAACAGGAGGTAAAGGTATTTGATGGTCTCGGCCAGGAAGAAGGACTCCATGCGGTTGTCCAGTTTGTGGTCCCTCACATCCTTAACCTGTATTTAACATAAAACAATTTCCTCTCTTTTATTGCCATCAGAGTTAACATCGTCGTAAGCATTTACCTCAGAATTTCAGCAGGTATTCAGGAAGGTGTTGATGTAGTGTGAAATTTAACAGACCACGTTAGACAGATCATTTATAATGACGCATCAGCAAATGTACAAATTGATGACAGAAATGATTCTTCAGGACTGAGGAGATTCTTCACAGGGGTATCTATTAAAGTTGATCCTCAAAGAACCCTCAAAATGTTCTACAAAACACCCTTCACCACACAAGAGCTTTCACGGGTTCTCCCCTGAAAAAAACCTTCTCTAACAGCTCTACTGTATGTTAACTGCAGATTGACCCCTAAGGGCTTCATCAGGACTACTGTCCTGCCGTTTGTCACTCACACTGGCAAATCCACACTTCACTCGACTGATCTTCTCAATAGACTCCACGGCATCCCGTCCAAGCTGCAGGAAGGTAGGGTCCCCGGTGGCCTTGTACAGATACATGGCACTTTCTATCAACTCTATATGCCACCAAACGAACACACAGGATATAATTATAGTATGTTAGGGGTGACAATGTTTTAGTCAAGCACATGCACAAACAAAACCACAAGTATCTATTGAACTACTATTTTTTATGTTGAAGTTCTCTGGTACCTAATGTGGTTTCCAAGAAAACAAGTTTAGTGTTTTGATTATTAAACCATTAGAATTTATCAGCATTTTGAAACTACAAGTGTTAACTCTACTAAACTAAATGTTAACATAGAACAATAAAATGCTTCTTTTGCAGTGATCTTTGACACTGTTTTTATGCAGCTACATTTACTCTGTAGTACAGTTTGAAAAACAGACCAGGGTCCAGTTCCACATTAGCTAAGACATTCAATAGTGCAGGGGTGCAAACTCATCAGGGATGAAAAAGGTGACAACGATGCGAACCCCCTAGGAGGGTCCGGGGCATGCTCCCCAGGGGAATATATTTTATATATAAGAAAATTTTGCACATTTTAAAGTTCAATGCATCAATCTGGTGCACTTTGACAACAAAATTATGAGGCTAGATCTATAAAAACTTTGTGCTGTTGTAAACAATTTTGTGCTCTGGTAACAGTTTCATCATAAACATTCCTGTGTTGAATGTTGCACGGGCACAGGCCAACCCAACCAGATTGCATACAAATAGGGACGTGCGGTCAGGGGAGGCAGAGCCTCATGAAAAGTAAGTCATCATGAAAAGTAAAAAAAACTAATAATGATACAAAAAATATTAATATGTATCTACTGATCTTTGCTTCAAATTATTTTTTTTTGTATGATTCCGATCATTTTTATAATCAAAATCGCTGAATTTGACCATGTGCTGTTCAAACAGAAAGGCGACTCGCGAGGTGAGGCAGCGACGAGCTGCGCCTCATCTCAGATTGTAATATTTGTAGACACTTTTATTATATGTCGTTTGTATCCATATAATAGGTAATGTAATGTGATGTATTTCACGTATGTGAAGAAGCTATTTAGTCTTGCTGATAAATAAAACCATAAATAAAACCACAGTGAAAAAGCACATAGGGGAGGCAAACCTAACCTCTGCCTCAATGAAGGGGGCGTGCGATAGCCTGGAAAATGGACTTCCAATCCAGTGAAGTGATAGATAGATAAATACATAATATGAGACCAATGCCAGAGCTAAAAGGTTTGCTTCAAACGACAGGACAGAAGATAACTTTAGCAGCTAAACTCCTGACCAAACTCGGCTGATGGCCATGTCTTATAAGTAAATGTACATTTTTCGGCGTTTTCACGCTTAGATTTTTCAAAAGTTACCGAGAAAAAGACACTGTACTATCCGATAACACCTTTATTGTAACCAGCAAAAATGGTTGATGTGATTTGCGAGGCGTCTGTCAGCCAACTGTCTGACATTAGCACGTTAGCGTACGTTAGATAGTATAACGTTCTTGCAGCGTACCAACGTCACACGTTACCGTAAATGCCATCTTAAAAAGGCCGCTCGAAACCAACGCTTTCACCCGAAAGACAACTTGTAATACACCTGTCTATTACGGCATCGAGGCAGCTACCATCCATTTCGAACAGACCCAAAATAAAAAGCGTGCGTGTCACGGTGACATGGGGTTGGCCAAACGAACAAGCTTGAAAAAAATATTCATGACAGCTTGCGTTCGCATATTACTTGAGGACCCCCCCCCCCCCCCCCCTAAAAATATTTTTATTGCAGATCTACACGAATCACAAAAATTACCTATTTTGGATCAAAAACGGCGAATTTCGCCGAAAGGTGACGAGTTTGCACCCCTTATAGTGCCTGTGTCCATTGGTCTGGTGTGGCCATATGCTGTGTATGAGGGGTACCTGGTCTCAGGGGGTAGCCCTCTCTCTTGTCCACTGTGTAGCCTTGAGGAATGCTGTAGAACTCCGGCAGACCTCCAAACTGACGCCACACAGTGTAGTAGTTGTGGAAGGTCCTTACTGCACTGTCAAGGTCACCCAGCAAGCTCTGGTAAAGCCCACAACAAAAACATGTAGAACTAAATATATTTTACTGAGATATTACCTACACCAGATATAAGCTAGTCTATGAGTTTATTTACAGCCCATACAGTACATCACAATTAAAAGACATTTCTGAAACCTGACCAAATTACGGTGGAAATTATTCTTTGAAACTGAAGGTTAAAAAAATGGCTAACAATTATTTTCACATTCATATCAACACAACATGCATACATTCTCCTTGTAAAAGGTCTGCAGGCAATTTAGACAAGAACACGGACAGAGGAACGTTACAGGATTGTCCTGTGGGACTGTGGTACCTGTAGGCCAGGCCAGAAGGCCTCCAGAGACTGGAACACTGGCATGGAGACGGTCCCTTTGTGCATCTGGACCCAAAGGTACCAGTCATCAAACTTGGTATAGTTCTTCACTGCCGTATGATATTCTACACGGACACCAGAAACATCACATATCAGGACAAACGCACACTTAAATAGTAAAATATTCCCTTTAGACAAATCTTGTATTATGGATATCAGTGCTATCACTAGTGTAGTAGTTCACTAGACTGTGAAATGAAGATAGTTGGACACAGCGTCATGCTATGTTCAGCACACACCATGAAACATTGACAGCAATTCCTCATCTTGCAGCATGATGGCACCCTTCACCAGGTATTCGAAGTACGAGTCAATGCCCGCACCGATGCCTGCATCCTGGGCCACCCACTTGGAAGTCACAATGTCGATGTGGTTCCCCACCTAATGCAGAAAGTAATAGGTGTCTATATAAGCTGCTGCTGAAGTGGGTGGTAACGATGGGACCACCTTTATTTCACCAAGGCTAAGGACTATTTGGGCAGAGGATTTTACATCAGGAAGGCTGTGCAGCCTTGTCCTGAAACCTGAATCAATTCATTGGTGAGAATATCATTAACTGTAATATAGTTATTTTGACCATAACTAGCAGAGACAGTGTAGAGAACCATGAATAATGAGTCATTTTCTATGCAGAGAGGTAACTGACACAGTTACATGATAGGATAAAATGTTCAGGACATCAGAAGATATCACACAAACAGAGAGAGAGAGAGAGAGAGAGAGAGAGAGAGAGAGAGAGAGAGAGAGAGAGAGAGAGAGAGAGAGAGAGAGAGAGAGAGAGAGAGCGCGAGAGAGCGCGTGCACGAGAGAGAGAGAGCGCTACTGTATCTTACCAGTCCAATGTCAGATCGGGTTCCCCAGAGAGCTTTGAGGGCCTTCCATGCCACCTCCTCAAACACAGGATCGCCCGTCAAACGACTCAAGGTGGAAAACTCCAGGATGAAGGTGCCCACCCCAGCAGTGCAGGTGACGGGGGTCTCGGTGGGGTTGACCCCCCTGAGCAGATTCACTGTGCCGTAGGGCATCCCTGTGGGGGTCTGGAAGGCTGAGGGAAACCAGCAAACATGGAGGATCTATGGTGGTGGTGCTGACAACATAAAACCACTGCACAACCCATCATATAAATTAAGTTTACATGCAAGTTCAAGATAAATGATTGATTGGCTGACTCAGACATGTTTTTCAATAAGATATTGACATTCAAAAGCATTAGACAGTAACAGAGCAGACAGATCATGGAAGGTCTTTTTAGTTCAAATGTCTATATGTAGCCTTGTTATTGTTATGGGAAGATTTATTTTTAAGAAAACTGGAAAAATGTGCAATATGTATCTTACAAAACAAATTTGTATAAAGTACATTTCATCTTTAAATATAAAGCTTAATACAATAGTGAGAATAAATGTCAAAAAATATGAAATGTGACTGAATCAGCAGTACTGGACCAGACGCTATCCTCACTGTGCACAGATGGCATACACTTGTAATCTAAGCCCTGATAACATCGCAGAGCATCGCAGCAACCTGGGGAACAAAACGTCCTAGTTTGACCACAAGACAATGTACTTGATGGGCCAAAAATGTGCACTGTGACGCACACTGAGTTACACAAACAGACATCCTACGAAATAGATACATTCTTGCCTTTTTTTTTTTAAACAACTGGCCTCTCTCTCTTTCTCTGCCACTGCAGACACCCAGTGACTTTCCATGACCTTCTCTGGGCAGACTGATTTTACATCAGGAGGGCTGTGCAGCCACAAGATAAGAATAATAATTTGTCACAGCAGGTCTACACTACAGGCTGAGTGCAGTTGAATGTGAAAAGGTCGCACAGGGCCATGCATCAGAAATCTCACGCTTCATCTAAAAAGGCCACACAGAGCTGTCACCGTTTCTGTCAGCAAAGATGAGTCAGTCAATGCACATCCTGGCAGCAGCAGGATTCACTCCCTGTCAATAATGATTAGACTTGAGCAGGCTAAATGTCATCCGCACAAACACCTGTCTGTGAGAGTGGAGGATGAGTTAGATTCCCATGGCAAATGGAATCACAGTCCATGACAAACCCATCTGTGAGGGCAATGAAATGTGGGATGATTTCCTTTGACTCGGTTAATTTGTCAGGAAAGCGATGAGAAAGCACTATATTTCTGCTATACTACTATATTCACTACGTTTCTCCCAGGGACCACTCCACAGAATGATTACACTTTCACTATGCACCACTACAATGGCAGTAGTTTGGTTCCCCCCTTGGATGGTTGTTCGGCTCATCTAAAACACATTTTGTTGTTGTTCATTGATAAAGGATTAAAATGGACCATCTTGTCTTGTAGTGCCAGTGCTTTGACAATAATCTTGATTGGTTGTAGGCTGTGACTTTAGTAAACCAGGGTAATGAGGTTAGGGTAGGCCTGCTTTAGTTATTACTAAGTTACTTTGCTCACCTCAGTCACCCCTACTGCTGGTGGATGTTGCTAATGATAAAGATAGACGGTAAAGACGGCAGATAAAGATATTGGAGAGTTTTGGGGAAAGGGCAAATGAAGCAACGCTTGGAGTCACATGTCTACATTTGGAGACGTGCAGCTGCTTAACATGGTAGGGTCCCTTTTTCCAAAACATGCTGCAGCGTTTAAGGTATTCTACACTATCGTTCACACTTCCCTAAGCCCGAGGCACACCAGGCCGATGGTCAGCCGTCGGGCCTTCAGTAAGCAGCTGCTTTTGCGGTGTGTCGCGTTGGCACTAGTCGGACACCTGTCAGTGGCTTTTCCGCCGGTTGAGCATGATAAATCAGCGGCGGAGCCAGTCATGAGAGAGATCACACGGATTGGCTGTTCAACAAAATTGTTAAAAACAGAGGTTTCATTTATCTCCAGCTCTCAACACAGGTTGGGGAAAGCCCCTTGAGCCTGGCGCTGTAGTAGGCCCATCGATGCCTGCGCCCATTTAGTGCGGTTTCTACTTATTTTTCCACCTCCGCCTCTTCTTTTTTTTTTTCACAACCAAAACACCAAAGGGCAGACAACGGCAGTGCCATCTGCAACTTGCAACTTTGCAAGACGCCTATTTATTTCTATCTGAAAACAATGCTGATATATATGGATAATCATCTGAAAGTTTTTCTGATTATCCATCCCAAGCCCACAAAGCAGTCGCTACATGTGTGAATCAGCTGGTCTCACCTGGGAGTAGTTTGCGTGCTGCGTCTTCAGCCATGCGGAGCAGAGGGCCTGAGCAGGGCCAACCTTCCTCCACATCCACACCACCCTGCTTAGACAGCAGGTGGGCAGACAGAAGACCACCAACCACTGGGCAAACACACGTGGGCATGATAAACACGTTATTTACATACATCACAAACATAAACTATGTGGGAGTACGATCATGTGACATCCAATGAGCCAGGCTAATACTTGTAAAGGCCAGTCATACAGTAACAATTTAACCACTGCTTTCATTGTGGTACCAAAAAGTCCTGTTAGGGTGTAATATCTAGGTGTAACAATGACACTACTTAGGCATATATTTAGGACTGAAGCAGTGAACTAGATATCTGAATAATTACTAGAATATCTCAATTCAGTGTGACTAATTCTGTTCACTTCCTTTTAAACCGAACCATATCTCTGTACCTCTGATGTTGGTTTCAAAAACAGAGGCATTTACATCAATGTCAAAATCCACAGTGTCTTGGAGGAGAACTGTCACACGCTGAAACTCTGTGTTATTCCCCAGTATCTGTCAAAACAAAAAACAATTATTAAACTAAATGCATCCACACAGCACACAGTTAGCCAATAAACAGGAGATTAGCTATTTTGAGGGGGGGCATACCAGCAATGTATCCAAAGCATCGATGAGTGTCAGAGAAAAGCTGGAATGAAAGAAATACAAAGCTCACTTTCTTTTCAGCAGGTACATGATTCATTTTGTAGACTTAGTGAAAGGGGTTTCAAACCTGCCCCAAGTATCCTGGCCATCACAGGTCAGTGGCCGCAGCTCATCATAGGGATAGGCGTTATCAAGATAACTGTTGTAGGCATGGTAGAACATGGCCTTTATTCTTTCCCTGTGGAACGAAACAACAGAATTCCACAGATGCAGAGTAATTGCAGAGTTGTGTAACAGGTGAGGTCTCCAATAGCTGGAATAGCTCGTTCACCTGCAAAGATCATTTGCAGTAGCAACTGAACTTTTAGGGGGCAAGGACAACAGCCTGCTGGAATGCGTGAGCGTTAAGAGAAATGTTTGGTGTAAATCAGACATGCCCAAAGTGTATTACAATCTGGACAGCATACATGTGAACTGTGTGAAATAACAAACACAGTAAATTAGCTAGCCAGGTCAGTACCTGACATCTGCTAGCTGGGAGACGTACCTATACTTTGCCATTTCCTCCTCCGTAACCTCTTTGGTACCGGCATATTTGATGCTTGGAAAGACATACGTAATGCAGAAGAAAGTTGTGTACAGGAACTTGAGCATGAATACACGAGGGAAGTAAGAGACATGTAGCCTACAATGTTAGCTGGGCATCTGTGCAGCTTGGAGCAGTTGGGCGGAAGCATACACTGAGCATGCGCATATGTTAACGCTGACGTAGTGAGTGAGAAAGGTCTGACTGCAGAGCCGCAGTTTCAGGGCAGTGGCATTGAACGCATGTGCAATAGGAAATTGTGTCTGCGATTCTGGCAAAAGGTTGTTGATATTTATGGAAGTCTCCAAACAGACAAGCCAGTGGAACGCGAGCAATTTAATTTAACAATAAGTGAATATACAGGCGGACTTTGCCTTTAAACTGGCTACTAGGCAAGTTATATATTATATATATAACCTAGACAAAATGCCTACATGCGTTGAAAATGAATACCGTTTGTTGCATGTATTGTTGTAACTCGGTAAAGCAAAAACGGGGGGCTATATAGGAAAGCACAATTAAAAGATTCAAAGGTTTGTAGTTGGCCTACTTGCATTGTTTAATTGTAGTTTTAGGCTATATCACACATTCACTAGAATTGATTAATCGGCTGAAACGATTTATTATAACTTCTCTGAATAATAATAGCCTAATTCAAACTGTCGCTGAGATAAACTTCACAATACATGTCCAAAAATCAGTGGTAGCGAAAGCTACTGTTGTAAAACTGCGGTTCTGCGGCGCTGCAGTTGGACCAAGAAAAATATCCTCACATCATCTATGGTCGACAGGTGGTGACAAAGAACTATCAAATATGTTTTTAAGTGTCTGACAATGCACGTCTTGTGCCTAAACTCAAACCTTATTCAGCAAACAGAGTTAACGTATGTATCCTGAACTGAACAAAGGAAGAAAGTAAAGAATTGATGACAAAAATTGTGAAATAGCTTGAAATATTAGTCTAGTTTGGAAAAAACACATGTATCTCGTCCACACAATGTCCTGTTTTATTCATTTATTATTTTGATACAGGAAAAATACAGCAATCAGCTACATCTCTTTGTACATGCCTTTGACACACACACACACACACACACACACACACACACACACACACACACACTCACGCACATCATTTCCTGATACACTGTGGTTTCTTTTTCAGAGGAAACATGAACATGAACAATATATACACAATGAAGGTGTAAAAACAAAATGTCCCTAGATAGTTTGATGGTTTCTAGGTCATAAGATTGGGCCTATAACAGAAATAGGCATTAGGTTGATATAAATGATCTCAAACAAGATCAAATTCTACACACGTCTGTTCCCACAACTAACTGAAGTACTTGCTGCACTACAAATGTGCTCAGCACTATTTCATGTGTCATCATTGCCAGACATAAATACAGTCTGACTCACCAGAGACAAACTAAGTTTGATGCTATTGCTTAGTGACTTCTTGTCTCTACTGCACAACGCTCTCATTCTTCACTCTAGACACCCACTTACAGAGAGAGAGAGAGAGAGAGAGAGACTGAGACTGAGAGACCCCGTAACCTCATATCCCCACATACTAATTTCTCCCCTTGCAATCACAGTTAAACTGAGCTGATGAGATATACAGGCTGGCACCGCCACGCTATCAGGCTAGACCCATTAGCAAAAGATCCAATACACTGTGTTCCCATAATGTTGTTATGTAATTTGGACATAAAATCAGCTCGCTTTTGCCAGCTGTACATCAGACAACACCAGACTACTGAGCCTGTAAAACAGAGCAACTGGACCTTACTGAATGACCTGGATCATCTGTCTATGAGGGCTGTCTGTCTATAACTGTTCTAACAGAAGAGGATTCATGGCTACTGATAGTTACTGATACAGAGAACAAACATCTCTAGGTAGTTTTTAAACCTCAGCATTCAAAGGACCATGCAAAAAAAATCCCTTTGGCAAGATGTCTGTGCTGTGGGTCTCCTTGCTGCTGTCCTCCTTGGCCATTTAATATCTCATGCATTAATAGTTCTTTGGTGGAATGCAGAGAGATACCACTCTTAGCTCTCCAGTCCTCTCTGTGTCGGCCATCTTGGTCACTCGTATTCACGATGTATTCTCCCAATGTCAGGTGTCCCAGTTCTGATCACATTCCCCCAGTTCCTCAGTCATGTAGAGGTAGGAGCTGATGGCTTCCCTCAAGCCCTCACTGACAGGTGACTCCTCCAGCTCTGCCTTGCCTGTGCCGAAGATCATGGAGCTGAAGACAAACAAGAGGTATGTCAGCGCGTTAGGTCCAGAGAAATCTTTGGAAGAACACACGCACTTCATTTCCAAGTGAAGGAACCATAGTTTTTTTTTTAAATATGTGTATAGTACTGATGGATGAATACACAGAAAGATCAAATCATGAGAGCAACTTCATATAGCCATAGGTAAAGGTATGTGGAGGTCAGTCACCTGTTCACATCTTTCCAGTTCAGGGTTGGCCTCCTGACAGCCTGTGGCGGGGGGCCTGTTATGACGGGAACATTGTTGGAGCCCTGGATGAAGCAGGGCTCTCTCAGCAAGGAGCATAGACCATCACTCGCCTCTGTGGAGTGGGAGCACACATCATTAACACACTATAGCCCATACTTGTACTTTTTGCACATAGTCTGTTACAAAGTGGAACTAGCTCAGCTCTGCAGTAGAGTTCGCAGTAGAGTTCACTTTCCAAACCCACAAACTGAAAACAAATTTTGTTCCCCACTACGGGACATCAACACACTTAAACACCTATATCTACAAAGTTACCTAAATAACTGATAACGTATGCCCTTCCTTCACTGTAGACTAACACGCTGGAGTCATATCATTCCCAAAACAATGAACTTATGTCGATTATCAAAAGATTGACAGGAAAAGTAAGGCCAGTCATGTTAACTAAACACTGAACAACTGTAGTGTCACCTTGTGGCCTATCCCTTGAATTGAATCAATGATTATACCAACACCATTAATTTAACATTGTACATCTATCTTGCACATCTAACCATTGCCTCCCACTGGTAAGCCACGTAAAGGACAAGCACAGTGAGTTTGAGCCCACCTGAGTAGTGCTCGACCAGGGCGCTGAGGCTGGGGAAGGTGAGGCGGGGGGAGATGTAGTGCCAGCCGTTCTCCAGGCAGTGGATGCGGTAGTGTTTCACAGGCCTGTAGCCTGAGCTGCTGCTGCTGCTGCTTCTGCGCACGGACAGGGCGTGGGCACCTGCATGGGACAGGACATGACACGAGAGAGAGAGAGAGGGGAGACGGCTGAGAATGTGCTGTTGCCACGTGGAAACGATAGTATTCCAAGTCAATAGCACAGAATTGCATTTTCCTGCAAAGCATTCGGTGAGTTTGTTTGAATGTGCGTGCATCTGTTCATGTGTTAGAAGTGCATGCATGCATGTGTGTGTGTGTGAGTATGTTCCGTAAAATTTGTTGAAATATGTGTGCATGTGTTCTAGTAGTATGTGTGTTTGTGTTCCTGTATGTGTGTGTGTAAACTCACCAGGCTCTGACTGACTCTCCCTGATGAGGAAGGAGCCTGCCTGGTTGTATGGGAGCTGGAGAAGTTCCTCTGCTTTCTCCCTACTTAAGCCTGTAAACTGCCATCTGCACAAAATAAACATGGCAAGAATGGAATTAACATTACACTCTGATTGTTACAGCTTACAGTGCCTCTTATTGTGTTCACACATTTATTACACTGTTCAGGCCTGCCTGGTTTTTTAGGTCCTACACTTTGCTATAATTAGCTTTCACTTACAACTGTACCAGATTGTCTCTGTTCACCCTATAGAGTTAGTTAAAAGTACACTGCCTTACTTACAAGACTCTCCTTTTAGGGCAGCCTTTAAAGTCAGATAAGAAGTGTAGATACAAGAAGGAGAGAGAGATAGAGAAAGAGTGACAGAGAGAAAAAAGCAAAGAGAGGTGAAACTTGAGAGACAGTAAGAGAGAGAGTACTGTCATGGTGACCATAGATTGTCAGGAAATGATGATAGAACACAGCACAGCAAACAGGAAGAGTGGCATATTAACAAGAGGGGGATGTGGAAAATGAAAGAATTGGGCTGAGTGAGCTGTAAGATGGAGACAACGAGTCAGAGAGCAAAGTATACAGATTTCAAAGAGATTATCAGGAAGTGATGAAATACAGAAAAATCACGATACACCCAAACTATCCCCCTCAAAACACAGAAACACACACACACACACACACACACACACACACAAAGCGGTCTATGACTCCTGGCAAAAACCAGACCTCCCCCTCTGGAATCTCTATGATATTTTTGAGAACAATACTTGATTGGAAGGTTTCAGTTCTGCCACCCAGACAATCTTTTATAACCACATCGACCATCTGCTCTTTTATATACCAAATATAACTGTGGAGTTTGTGAAAGAGAACGTTAAACCCCCAATCTTCATACAATGAAAGAAATGAACTTGTTATACCTGTTATAACCACTTCATAAATATGTGTAGAAATGTAGGCACTGATATGTTTAGTGCAGAACCAAATGGGATAGTCATAATGTCTCACCTGTTGTAAGCCTTGGCTGTGTAAGTGCAGGGAATGTAACTCTCCTTCCCTGTGACTGATGACTTCACCTTCCACCACTCACCCTCACTGCAGACAGAGGGAGAGAGAGAGAGGGAGGGAGAGAGAGAGGGAGGGAGAGAGAGAGAGGGCAGGGGAGAGTAAAGAATACAGTCAGAATAGATGGATATATTATGAGAACTGAGTTGCTATCAGTCCGCAGCCAGACAGCAGAATGTTCATTTTAAATGGCAGTGAGTGTGGTCTCTTACTCTGAGAGCACGTTGAGTCTCTCTCCCACTCGAATGCTGCACTCCGCCGGGCCTCCGGACGGATAGTCATACAGCGCCACATACACGTACCTGTCTGTGGACACCGAAGGGGGAAAGATGGTAAGAGTTAACATCCACAACAAGATGTCCACACAAAAACAAGTACAGAGCCAATATAACACCAACACATTGGAACGTGATAGAGAAAACAACTCAAGAGAGGATATAGGGTTTTTAAATTGGAGTAGCCTAGTTCTGATTAAGATGTTGTTAGAAAGAGAGAGTGTGTCTCACCATCCACTGGCCTCATCCTGCAGCTAAAAAATACACCGCTCTTTACACTCTCTCTTTGTTAACTGAGAATCTTTTGGTTTTACTCGACAAACATCTCTCTGTTCTCTTTCCCTACTGTGAAACAAGATGTGATATGAATGTAGATCTTTTGAAACATTTGACATTTGCTGATTTGTGACACTAGACTAAGACACTGTTGACGTCTGGAGGTTTGATGGACATGAGAGGGAAAGGACTAAATTCAGAGCAAGGAGAGCTAAATGGGTCAGTGGCACCCCGTAGATACCCAACATCTGTGGAAGGTTCTCTGAGGCTGGCTGCCGTCCCAGACTTCCGAGCCCAGACTGGGCCAGCAGAACTCACCCAGTGCGGGAGGCTCGTCCTGGTCCAGAAGAGTGACGGGTGTGCTGGAGTCACGGCGATCTTTGCTGGGCCCACCACCCATTGCAGTCTGGAGCTCTTATGCTTGACTCACTGGATAGATGTTTGGGCTGAGGATGGGAATTATATGTCAGTTTGCCTGTAGAACATTTTTTTGCAATAATTCATAAATAAAGAGTCAATGTATGGGTATGTGAGACATTATTTGAGCCAATGGCATTAATACAGACAGCTATTTGTGCTATTTCATGATGGACAGAATGCCCCAAAGGTTGAGATGTCTGCAAATGGGACATGGTGAAAATATTGAAAAGACTGAATTATAATGATGACATAAGAGCACAAACTACAACAAAGTGATTTCTGTCTCAATTCTGTCTCTTCATTATAGTCATTCCATTACTTAATTTTTTTTCAGTTAAGGAGGCATTGCTGTGTTAGCTGACATAACTATGGCCTCTGTGGTTGCAATCTAACAGAGTAGACATGCTAATCACACTCACTCATCAGGCTGATGTTGTCATGGAGACACACTTTTATTTGCTAAAGTGGGAATGAACCGAGAAGCCCTCTTGTGAATTTAATTCCTTTTTTTTTTTTTAAATCATATCATCGTAACATCGTGTTATATTCTGGATAACATGATGATGCTGACATGTGCCACACAGGCAGAGGGTATTAGTCTTACTGAAGGACTAGATACAAATGTTTTAGGCATTAAGAAGTGCAACATAAAGTACAATAACGGTGATTGCTTTACTAGCCCCAAGCATTTGTCTTGTGATCTCACAGGTCACCCAACTATATTTGGATGGGAAAAAACCTACATAAGCATAAATATCTGTGCAAATCATGGTCAAATGACCTAGAGGCATATATTTCTTTGCATCGGCTAGTCTATTTTAAGCATTTCTGGTCTTCACGCTTCGAACAAAGGAAGGATGCAGTAAACCACCTCATAAACCAAATGTTTCCAACCACAAAAAGTATTGCTATTAGTACCTTGAGTCAACCGTACCAACCGTTTCAATGTATGGTTTTGTTTTGAATAAACAAAGTAAAATACGTAGTATCACATAAACTTACACTTGCTGTGAAATACGTCTTATATATAATAGATACGGTAATAAGTTATGCATTCATAAAATGGGTCATCGACATCTTTGCATAATTCTCTTTTTCCTGTTTGGGTATCTGCATGGGTGCTCAAGTGTTCACTCTAGACCACAGGACCCTTACATAGCCTACCACAGAGGCACATAATAGGCCATGCACTCAGCATTTTAGTATGTGGCATGGTGCTTTTGGAACAGAAGCCTACTAACGCAGTTCTTACATCTGGGCCTGAATAGTTTCATAAAATCATCACAACAATTATTTGAGCCTTTTTAGCAGCTTTAAAGCTGTTTACTTTGCTGAGTGTATGAACCGCAGCTGCAAAATATCCCTGGGAATCACAAGCACAGACAAATGGCTAAAACAATGACACTTTGGTATTGTGTGTGCGTAGAAGAAAAAAAACTAAACTGACTGAAACATCTTTCAAGTTGAAGAAGGCAACAGTCAGCAGATATAACATGCATAAGAAAAACAAGATTTCACACCACAAATGTTGTGCTAAATCTATGGACTAAAGGTTTTCATGTCGTTACTTTTGGTAGGGTATGGAGGACGTGCTACTTTTTGAAGATAAACCATTGACACTACTGCATTTTGTAAATATATATTTGAGATAGACGACTTCACCTTCACCTTTTATCAGCACAGGTATTGTTCACAAAGCAGTTGTGTTCATACAGGAGGTGTTTCTACACACACGAATATGATGGCTTATGAGAACAAACAATGACGGTCTGGAGGTATATTGTAATGGGTCAGTCATGATTGAGCACATGAGCACCTGTTTTCACAGATGGAGCTCGATGGGTCACCGGGGTCTTCATGTCCAACATGCAGGCCTCATATCAGAGAGACTGAAATAACATGCCCCCTGTGACCCTCCATAATTACATTACGTTTGGCTTGGTAAAGGACGGCATTTGGCATGGCAAAGGACGCCATTTGGCATGGTAAAGGACGCCAGTGCTCCAGGACTATGAGATTGTGCGCATAAATAAGTGAGACACAGATAACTAAGTATTTATTAGAAGTGAAAAAATCCAAGGCCCAGGAGGATTAAATGTAACTCCTAAACGTAAAATTGGTGTTGATAATGTAAATTTATGTGTAATTCGTAATGTATATTGTAAATCAATTTCTAAAATAAAAAAATGTCAGTATATATCTAATCCCAGTATAGACTAGATTATGATTTGAGAGGGCATGACAAATTTAGCCCGAAACAGAAACTTGGCAGGCCTGTGATGTGAGAAATGTCATAAAAAAAAGTGAGAAGTGGTAGAAGGCTTCCATGGAAGGCCACCATCCATTCTGATCGAAAATGTGTACACTGCACATTTCAGCGCTGGGAACTTTTAGAAAGCATTACACGGCTAGAGCATTCATTAGCATGAAATGTTGGGATAAATCTTTTATAACTGCTTCAGAGTATGTAATTATAGTCAGACTGCCTATGTGTTACTTAAGAAAACAAGGCCCATCTTCTTCTTCCCTCTGGCACAAAGTTTAACATTTAAAGCACTCAAATGTTTTATAACATTGTTGATGGTTGCTTAACTAATAATTTAACTAATAGTGAGGTATCAGCCATGATCTCTCTCTGTCCTAGCCCACTCTAAGAGGGTGAGATTTGTCAAATAGAGATAGGTGAAGTGGAGATAGATACTGTGAAATAGGCGGTGGAAAGAACAATGCTCAGAATGACTCAAGATGAAAGTGATCACTCTAGACTGGAAGGCAACAACAACTCGGCAATACAGAATGACAGATTGACGTTTGCTTCAAACTCTAAACGCTGGGCCGTGTGGCATGCAGGTTATCTGTACATTTAGTTTGTTTTACTAGCAAATATTTATATTCTCCTATATAATGATAAATCTACCAAATGAAAATTTTCAAAACTATTTACCGTCTACCAAGAACTAGCCATGAAACACAATTGAATGTCAAATCAAACCAGACATACTCACTGCATTCTTTTGGCTGTGATCCTAAAGGTGCTTAGTCCTAAAGGTAGTCCTCAGTTTTGCACAGAAAGGGGGTATTGCCACTGCTCAGAACACTTCTCAGTCTGCTCAGTTTCCTCTGTGGTGTCCTTGTGACTTGTGTGCTTTTTCTACAGGTGAGACGGCACGCAGCCCAGATCCTCCTACACCAGACAGGAAGCTGAGCTCGGTGCGTGGCTCATGTCTGCGTCACACGGGCAAAGTCAGCAAGGCAATAACAGAGCTTTCTTTCCCTTTCCTTTGCTTCTCTTTACCTGATCCGACCTGAGCGAGGTTTACAGCTGTCCTCCAGATGAGCTGCGCAGTGAACCGACAGGACTGAGAGCGCGGCTTTTATTTACATCAGACACTCAAGTGACTTCCTGTGTCACCCCCTCTGATGCACCCCCTGAGACTTCAAAGACACATAGACAGAGAGAGAGAGAGAGAGAGAGAGAGAGAAAGAGAGAGAGAGATGAATGGACCCGGCTCATGCCCTGGGTCTCTCACAAGGAGACAAAAGCACCCTGAACTACCAGGTTTCCCAGAAACGTGCAGGTTCTCCCTCTGTTCTAGCGCTGTTGCCAGTAAAAAAAAATTAAAAATACCAGCCTCAACACCTTTGGAAGGTTTGAAACTTTCAAGCTCCCTATGTACTCGTGCTTTTGTAAGCATGTAGCAGAGATATTGCACACCCACGCTTACTTCGTTGGGCTACTGGAAGGTCTCTATCAGGATTTATTCAGTGAAGGAAATGGTCTCATCTGTTCAGCAAGGGCCTGTTAGAATGACACACACGAGTGATAATTACCTATTCCCCTTGCCCTTGTACTCACTATCAGTGAATGTTTCCAAATGACGGTCCTGCTGCCATTGCCATAGTGATAACTGTCATGGAAACAGAACTCTCAAAGATTGCAGATGAAGTGCAACTCCTTGCATTATTGTCCCTACAAAGCGTGTGCTGCAAGGCAACAAGTGTTCATTGGCCAATATTGCTCTCATTTGATATGGACTGAAACCTTGACAAATCATAAATATCTTGAAATTGTTACAAATAAAGTCAAAGAAGCCTCTTATAAAGAATGAGTAATTAGCCATTTGTGCTACATGCTATGGAAAGATGTGGTTGCCATTCTCAAATCAAGTGTTGCACAACAGGTCCAAAAAACAAGCCTTGTCAATCCATCAGCAAGAAGGAAAGGCCACAAGAGCAGTGTGAGCAAGCTCAATCTAGTCTGATCGGAAGTGACTGCTGCTAAATATAGCACTGGCCTCAATAGTCATTTGTGGTCCAATGACATAAAAAAAGATACCAAGAAAACAGACAATCAAAAGGTGGAAAGTTCTTCGTCTTAGCCTGACCATTAAATAAGCAAGCTTATCAGAGCAAAAATAACCTCGACTGGATGCAAAAAAACGAAACACACTCATGACTGACGTTTGCATTTTCAGTTCTGAAAGTGCTTTAGAATAGATTGTTGTGAACTGCTCTCTCGAGGTACATTGGTCTCGTACAGAAGTTGTCCAAGCAGGTACCTTTCTGTCTACACTAGCACCTTGTGTCCACAAGCGTTTCGGGTGGAAACATGGAGTCTGTTGTTGCTCATATGAACTCAATAACATGCAACAGCTGACTGGAGGCAGATGGCCTCATCTGTTATGATTCTCTGACTCACGATCTTCCATTTGCCATCAAGAGCGATCATCAGGCGTCAGTCCCACCCAGTGGCTCCGGTGGCCTTTACTGCCCACCTCCGGTCTGTCTAAGCGCTCTCTACCTCTCTCTCTGCCCGCGGCTGGGCCCAGTGTGAAGTCTGGACCCCCTGCCTGTGGCTCTGTAAATTGACGCTAATGAACACCCTCTTCCAGCGCTGTGGAAAAGGTCACTGACGCAGAGGCATCATGGTGATGTCACCACAAGCAAATTATCTGAAGAGCATTAGAGCAGGGCCTACAACCGTGTGTCATCAGCGAAGTAAAAAGAAAAAGCAGTGTCTCATTGGTAAATGGCATGAGCAGCTACTACCAGGGTTTGGGATAAGCAGCCATTATTGGGGTTTGAGATGAGGAACCATTATTTGAGGTTAGGGATAAGAAACCATTACTGGGGTTTGGGACAAGGAAGGAGAGATAAAAAAGGAAGCGGTTGAGAAGCTTGTGCACACAGGATCAAATCAATAATATCGACAATTTCACATTTAGTCATTTAATAGATGCTTTCATCCAAAGTGACTTACAGCACTACACACATATCCATTTTGATCTGTGTGTTTCATGGGTATCAAACCCACAATATTGGAATAGTTCGAACACTCGTTCAGCAACAGAAATACATAATACTACAAAACCTTTTAGCCTCTTGAATATTGTTGTGCCATTGGGAGAAAAAAAAATTCCAATCACCACTTTATGAACAACTTCTAGCTTTAATCAGTACAAATTGATATAATCAGCAAACAGTTTGAAGTACGACACCTCCAGGCTCGAAGGATAAAGCACAACGCATCATCACCACAAGCTCTGCTAAGGGTGTGGTACAATCCAGAGAACAATAAACCATACCCATCCATAACAACAAATGAAAAACAGTAATATTTATTACAATAATAATAACAAGACGAACTAAAACCTAGGAAATAAATTCATGAATTAGAAGAATGGAAGGGGTCAAAGTCCCAGTGTAACAGGACAAGTCAATAAAAAAAATCAGGGTCGAACTGTTCTGTAATACATCCATTCTTTTCTTCAAGTGGTGCATTTCAGAAATGTTTATTTCTTTTAAGGTTTGTTTCAGTCCAGGGACTTGTAAGGGTATTTTGTGAACGTGCTAGAAGACAGCAGCCACGAATCTTAAATTGGTTGTGTTTTTGGGGTGTCAGCAGTTCTCTATGGCTCCCTTACTGCAAAGTTGCCGTTAGAAGAGAAGCTTACGGTCGTGGATAAACTACAGAAGCCCTTATACCTAAAGCTTTACAGGCTTTCTAATTAAACTCACTCAACTGATAACTGAGTCAACATGGCTTCTCACACCAGTGTCTCCACAGGTCAAGGAGAGACGCTGTCCTTGTCTTTAGATTCTTAACCTAGGGTCAATTTAGATGTTGACATTCTTTCCATAAAAGACAATGCTAACAGTATAACAATAATGCTGTCTACCTCTAGATACATCTAGACAAATGCAATCCTGAAGTACACTTTTATTGAGATTAACCTACTGCACAATAGGGTCATGCTGTCCATAGTTTGTGGTATGGAGGTACAGAACAATAATGAGCGTCATACTACTTTGCAATCATAAATAAGCATAAAGTATTTCACAAATCACAACAGAATAACATTAATAATAATAATGAGAATAATAATAATAATAATAGAAAACAAAGACCACAAAAATCGTTGGTGTGTCACTCCATGAGTGCCAATATGGGAGACCAGATCAGGAATATTGGGAGACAGAAACGACAGGGAGGGGAAAATTGGTGTGCTCTGGGATATGATTTGGTCTAATCTATACAGAGGAAGACCTAGAGGAAAGACATGTACAGAGATGCTCCTTCAAGACCTCGTTCCAATCCACACAGAACCCCAGCCCCCATTTCCGGAGAGAGACATCTCAAGTTATATTTACAAAAGCAACAAAGAGATAAAGGTCTGGTCATGAAGCCCAGATGTAACAGGGAGATACAAGACTGGTCATGAAGCCCAGATGTAACAGGGAGATACAGGACTGGTCATGAAGCCCAGATGTAACAGGGAGATACAGGACTGGTCATGAAGCCCAGATGTAACAGGGAGATACAGGACTGGTCATGAAGCCCAGATGTAACAGGGAGATACAGGACTGGTCATGAAGCCCAGATGTAACGGGGGGGGGGGGGGGGATGAGAAAGGGCCAACCCAAATCCTACGCAGGGAGAACACTGAGGACCTCTGGGCCTCTGACTTTTGTGTTCAAGTGACTCTGGATTACAAATACAGTAGTCCCACCAGCTATCCCTTTCACCATGACCACATTCTCTGACTCGCACACATGGAATGAGTGAAAGATAAAAGAAGAAAGATGGTGATGTAGATAGGTAGAGAGAGATAGAAGAAACCAAATGTATTGAGGCCCTGTCTGGCTGGACTGAGAGTTAGAGCAACCAGGTGGAGGTGGTGGGCTAAAGGGACTGGCCCTCTAGCAGGACACCTCCATGGTCTGTGGCCGGTTCTGGGCGTCGGGGGCAGCGGTGGCACCTTCTAGCTGTGAGTTGGTGTGGGTGCGGCTGCGCGGGATGTCAATTGAGCCCATGCTGGAGGAAGAGTGGGTGCGCGAGCGGACCAGGCGGGTCATGCTCGCTGTGGGCACTGAGAGAGAAAGAGAAAGAAAATATTAAAGACTGTCGAAATTGGACCTGCGAAAATGACGTTCCCACAAACTCACTTGAAATAACTTCAGTAATGGAATAAAGTTCAGGGGTTGGGGTTGAAACTGGGAGAAGGAAGGGCGGTTGCTCGTCCCCCAAGCAGAGCTGGTGTTGCGTCAGCAGCATTCCCATCCAGAATGTGGTGATGGTGGGAGAATAATGAGGGCCAAATAGCCCATCAACAGTCCCCTTATACTACATGTCTCACGCTCGACCTACTGAACACTACAGGATCAACAGCCAATGGCTGCTTTAGCCCTTTTGGTTTTAATTGGGAAACATTCACGGATGTTTGCATGTTTAGTCATTTGTATTTAATTGGGGTTTGCAAGAGATGCACATAAATGTAGACATCTTGATCAAGACACTTTTGACTAACTGGTGTGTAACATTCCACAATTTACTGGCAAAAAGACAGACCCTTAACACCAGTCACTAAGGAAACACCCAAAGCTGAAGTTTAAGCAAAGCTTTAGTAATTATTCTTAGTCAAAGAAAGGGCCACAGAGTTTTAAAAAGTTTGAACCATGAACTCTCCCATGTGAAATCTTCCATTTTAAAACCATGCTTAAAGGTTGATGTTGTCATTATTCTCCCCTGAAGAAAAGAATATCCTCTTTCGAGTTTCCTCTTTTGAGTTTCATTTTTGCAGTGCTAGAAAAATGAATACATAGGTATCGCAAAGAAAATGGAGGAATGTTTCATGCACAACTGAGTCAAAGAAAGTCAGTGCAGAGAAAAAAAAAAAAAACGAAAAGTAAACTTGAACAAGATACACAAGGACAGACACCACACACGCTCTCCTACTCACGACTAATTCAATCACACTCTCATACACACTTTTTGCAAGACCCATAACCTTGATCGTGACCAAATAACATGCATTTCCATACGTCATGATGCACAAGACCGTGAGAGACAGGAGACGATGGCTTTCGCATATATGTTGAGCCGAACAGCCAGTGATGGAGGGTGAGGAGAACAGAGCACTGTTGTTAGAGGTAGCAGGCTGGCACAGCCAAAACTGGTAGGTGAACTCCTGGTACCTGATTCGCTGTTCAAGTGGCTGAGCAGCACATGGGGGACTGTTAGCATTTCACAGAGGCAGAAGGGGTGGAGGAGAGGAGGGGAGGAGGAGAGGAAGGAAATAGAAGGATTCGGGAAGGTTATTACCATGTATTCAGTGGGAGAGACAGAATGAAAGAAAGAGACAGAAGGAAGAAAGAAGGGAGAGGTTAAACAAGGTGAGTACCAGCGAGAGACAGAGAGTTGTACTAGGACTAAATGGATTCCAAGGAACGGCCAGATGGTGAGAGCTGTGAATCTGGTTTATTCCACTCAGACCAGAACCGTGAGAGGCAAGCAGCTTTCCAACACTCGAGCAAGCACGCAGATACACGGAGAGACACGTAGTTTTTAAAAAGCACACACACACACACACACACACACACACACACACACACACACACACACACACACACACACACACACACACACACACACACAGCACTTCACAGAAAAGTGTGGACATCAAAGCCAGAGCATTGGGGCGCTAGATTATATATTCGGCCCTCTCTGTTCAGCTGTACTGTCCAGTCTGGAGACATTTCCATTCCCGGAGGAGAGCCAAATGCACACAGCACAGCAGAGACTCCATACCTTGTTGAAGCACTGCTGTGAAAGTCACCAGAACTAACCATAGAAAGATCACAGATTCAAATTCCCAAGGGGCTACTAGTGTTCATTAGAAAATGTAAACCTACTCTGATCTGATCACTGCTAAATTAATTTACAGAAATGTCTAAATGTTAGCGTCATGACCTCATGGGAGACTCTGTTGCCGCATCTGCAGCCGTGAGGAAAGGGAGTGGGCCGTAGTGGCATCGGTGACGCTTGTTTACGCCGTCGAGTACGGTGAGCTTGGTGCAGGGTGGGGTGGGGTGGGCTGGGCTTTTAGGTGTTTGCGTGTTTGTTGACATGGCCCCATGAGGAAAGCACAGCAGACCCCGGCTGACTCAAAGTCAGACGTGACTGAGCACACGTCACGTCACGCCCCCAGCTTCAGCTCCGAGTGCCTCTAACTCTTGTTGTCATGCAGTGAACAGCACGCTCAGATCTGATCGGAAATTGCCATACTCACCTCAGATGCAATGGTCGGGGGGGGGTGACAAGACTACCATAGATATAGATAGTTGATAGAAACCGAGAGTGGAATCATGAAGTGTAACCTTCTCAGTGTAACTCCACAGTAACTAAACACTAACTATGTCGCAGTCAAGGGCTGAGTGACCAGGCAGCACTGATGAGAAATACACTCCTGTTGTTTTCACCTTTCCTGTCAGTAATTAAGCATTAACGCTTCTGCTCACTGAACACAAGGCATCTGCTCACATGTGTTAGGAGAGTGATGACTGAGAAAAACATCTGCGACGACCTTGCTGTGGCCATGGATTTAAATGGTGTATTTAGAAGGCATGGAGGGGAGCAGGGCTTTAAGTCTCACTGGGAACAGAGGGGCTTGGACTGCTTACCGAGGCCAAAAGGTCACCTGATTGACCTTTGGAGTTTGTGAAGAGAGGGGGAGGAATGTGACTAATCTCCTGAAGTGCAGAACACACGTTATTCTACTGGATGACTTACTGGGAGTTAATATGCTCCCCACCACACACACACTAACACACACACACACACAAACAAAACACAAAGTGCTTGCAAGACCAACTCAAATAAACCTGCTAGCCGAGGTTCTTCAGCCATAGTGATATGTGGGAAATACCCGAGATTAAACGCCTAAAATATTCAGAAAGCACTATGCCTGTGACTTGGCATTTGTCTTTAGTATTTTCATTGTGATGGTGATGAGTGGGATGTAACTGTTTTATTTTATTTTCATACCCGTGAGGAATTCCCCCATCATTCTCCAGAGCAATTGTTCTAGAAGGTGACAAAACGGAGGCGCCTGATGGGCGGTTGTGTTCTGGTTGATGTGCACGTTAGCCATGGCTAGCCAGGTTTGTACAGCAACCACTTTCCACTGCACACGTCCCGGTATGAAAGGAACAGGTGGGTGGATACTGAGGCAACTTCAACACCAAAAAAAAAGAAAAAAAGAACAGGGAGTTTGAGCAAACCACCCCAAGGCAGAAGGTGGGAGGAACCTGGGTGGAAAGTGCTGCCACAAAGAGGCATCAAATGAATGGATGGTAAAGAACAGGGCCCATGTTCACAAAGCACCTTAGGGCTGAAAGTACCTCCTGACTTAACAATTTGGGAGAAACTCAAGAAGAAGAGAAGTAGTCGAGAGGACTCCTACCTCACTAAGACCAACTCCCAGACAAAAAAAAAAAAAAGTGCAGTTATAATGTTTTGGAATGCAGAATTAGCCTACCGTCTCAATGATGAGGGAATAATTATGGAGCTCGTAAGGGATGTATTAATATCACTAAACTACCAAAACAACCCACTCAGTGCCACCATTGAATTGAATGCAATGCTTGGTTGTAAAGTTAAACTAGCTCCTGTCTATACTGTCTACTCGACACACTATATATGAAAAACATGTGAATATACTTGGCCTGTGGGTAGTATTCTGTTACTAATAATGAATGTGAAGCCTGTCACGGTTTTATTTATTCATTTATCGTTCTTTGTGGTAGGCTATGAAGCGCATCCCTACTCACATACCGGTTGCTCATCAACCAATCACTGAGGTAATTGAAAACAAACTTGTGCAGGAGACTTGATGTGAGCCATAGCAACGCAGTCTTTCTCTTAGCTTAGGTCTCACTTTTTCCTTAGTACAGGTTGGTCTCAGGTTCCTAAATTCTATTAATATAGCTGCTAACAAACCTAGTGAAATCTAGCAAATGTAGAAGTGTAACTATCAGTAAGGGGAACCTGGAAGAAGAGAGACTTTTTATATTGATGGTTAAGTGACTACTCCCATTGTAGAGAAACTGGTGAAGAGTTTAAGCAGGTCGTAAAATTCCATGTTGAATGGCCGAGGAAAGGTTGAAGAGCTTAGAGAATTAATCGTTAAGGCTATCAATACCATTGATTAGACCAGGGGTTGTCAAACCTTTGCAATGCGCCCCCCCCCCCCCCCCCCCCCAAACTATTCAACAAGCCTAGTATTGGTAGAAGTAGCAGAAGTAGTATTATTGTTATTATTTGTAGGATATTATTATTATTCCTACAAAGTCTACACTTATCAACAGAGTTACAGTTCAATGTGAAACACGAGCCTGCATTGTTCTGCAAAGCTGTTGAATTGTCGGCTACATTTTGGATGAAAACGGCTTGGTTGCCCAATCTCAGCGCAGTTACATTTTGAAACCGCAGCGAGGAGATAGGAATAGGCTTTAAAAAGGCTGTAAAACAAAACAAAAAATCAAAATACAAAACTATCGATACACAATTAAGAGTAGGCTATGTTTCCGATATCTGTACTGTCTTATGTACTTGTGGACGCCTGCTAAAGTTCGTCATTGAGATTTTAAATAACTTTGCGTTTTCACTGGCCAGTCTGAAGACAAAGGTGTCTGTGATTTGTTGGTGCAACTGCATTTTGGCCACATGCCCCACTTGTGAGGTCACTGTGCCAGTTTGAGAACCATTGTGGGCCACTGATGCTAACCGCATCAAATTAATCGAGACGGAAGCTACAAGCTGTGTATGGGTGTTTGCTCATTCAAACATTTTATGCCTTCTTGTAAAACTAGCTTGACCCAATGTCACTACACGTGATCAGGTTCTAAAATCACTGGTGTTTGAGAGTAAATGAGTTACGGTTAACTCTTTGCTGGTTAATGACAGGGACAGTAGAATTTATTTTGTGCGGCAGGGGCAGAAAAGTGTACAGTCACGTACAAACAGTACTGGCAAATGAGTCAAAGCGCAGAGAGGTGTTAGAGGCTTTGTAGCTAAATTAACCACAATGCTTCTGTTGAATTTTGTTGTTGCTTAAACCCCCCCCAAAAAAACCGAGACAGTAGTTATGGCTGAGGTTCTCACAGACTATTTTTGGACATTGTTGACAGATGAATTGACTGAAATCAGTATGATGGTTGTAGTGCACCTTGTAGTCATAATACTTAGGAGTACTTAGCGGCAATATAAAAAGCTTTGTGAACACGGGCCAAGATCAGTCCAGAATCCATTTATTCTTTCTGTCTGCCCAGGAGAAGGCAGACTTATTTGGAGTACCAAAGGACACAGGATTTCATTCAATGTTTATATGTGCAAATTATCTTTGACTGGCAGGAACATATAAACATTTGGTGACTCAGAATGAAACTGATATTAAAGGTTGCTTGGAAAGCAACAGCAGAGCTTGACAGCAGTTCTCAGATACAGTGAATGTCTATAGATCCTCTGGCCTATTATCAATGTAAATTACTTAATACAGTAAGGGTAAAGGTTACTAAAAGCACTGTTCCTTAAATCAGAGAACTGCATCATTAAACCGAAGAACTCAAATAGAGTGAAGTGTGTGTGTAAGAGCTGTAAGACTGTTTCTGTTTGGGTGTGTGTTTGTATAGGTGCCTTTCCACTGCAGGAACGTTGGACTTTCAAGTGGCTCGACCGTTTACATGAACGGCCCACTGCTCAGTCCTTTTGTCTTTAGCCTTTCCACTGCAGTGCAGGAACTACCAGACTACCAAGTTGACGTAGCCTAATCACTTAGCTCTTCAATCCCGACGACAATTCTGAGCCTGACAAAATAACGATATATTTCTCGACCAGCAGCACCAACATAAGTTTGTTATATAAGAATTGCTAGACAACATTGGGATTACACAAAGTTCGAGTAGAGTTGAATTTTGCTATTTTGGCTATAAATAACATTTGTTTAAATGGCTTCACAGCAGTTGTAATTACTTGATAAATGAAGATACCACAACTGTTGATTAATTAACACCTATATTCTAGCTCACTTTTTTCATCTGTTCATCCTGTGACAATAGCCTCAACATAACTCCATAAGCTATAAATCCTTTTGCTATATTCACTGTGTAACTAGGACCGCAACAAGGTACCTCCCCATAGAAGGGACTTATTTCTCCCCTGGAAATGACCCTGACAGTGGTGCTACAGGGGCGTATCCTGCAGAAGTAACACGCACAAAGGTGCAGGCCGCCCTGAACAGGCCTGCTAGTTCCTGCAGCAGCAGACCGCCTAAAGTACGTATTTGTGTATGTGTGTGGGGGTGGGTGTGTGCATGCGTGAGTGTGTGTGTGTTTATCTGAGATAGTGTCACAGAGAGGGATTAAGACAGGCCATGCACCACATCATCCTGAGTGAAGTGAGCCATACTTACTGGAGCTGTTCAGCACTGAAACCAGACAGAACACAGGGCGACAGGTGACAGGTGGCAATGGGAAATTAGTAACAACAAGCAACTCCCCAACAGTGTGTGCCAGTCTAATGGTGTCTTCTACCTCAACCCTGGAGAGGACTGATTACTGGTCCAACCAAATACTGAATTCAAAATGAATTATATTTGTATGACAGTTCAGATACTTGCCACTAATAAATGTTACCCACGACAGACTATTTTGTTTACAGTTTCGCAGTTGGTTAAAAGTGGCATTCCAGGTGGCTGGCCCCATCATTACTGGCTCCATTTGGCCTTTTCAAAAAGTGAGAGTGAGCTATTGACTGGAAGGCCCAGGACCAGCCTCCCAAATGTATAACTGCCATCATCCCATCCAGTTAACAGGTTAGCAGCACAGCAAACATCATACTAGAGCCAGTCAGATGTTAATAGACACTGTCCAGATACAGAGAAACAAAGTGTGAGAGAGAGAGAGAGAGAGAGAGAGAGAGAGAGAGAGAGAGAGAGAGAGAGAGAGAGAGAGAGAGAGAGCAAGAGAGAGTGCGAGAGAGAGACACTGACAGAAGACTGGTTGTTTGTGTTCATGTGGGTGGTTTGGGACTTGGAGGGACAGTTGAGGTGTCAACACTTATTTTAAATGTGACATCTTTGGAGAGAACTAGGAGTGTGAAGTGAGGCTCTCAGACAAGACACAGAGACATAATACATCGTAAGACACGTAAAAAACAAAACACCACCACAACATTATGCCAAACCCTTCTGATTGACTGAAGACTGAAAGCTTGAGAGATAAATCACTGAGATAGACAAAAAGACAGAAATGATGTACTCACTGTAGCCCATTCCTTGCACAAAGTATTTGAAGGCCTCGGTGAGTTTACCAGGCTGCAAGAAAACAAACACACACTCAACTCAGGGGAAAGGCCAATCTGATATTAGCTTTGAAAGCAGCACAACTTTTTAGGTTGCATCTCAGGAGATTTATCTAGGGTCAGCTTTATTGATGTCCCTTACCTGGACGACCTGCGGCAGTCCACCACAGTCAGCCATCTGTGAAAAGACCAGACAAACGTTTCAACTCAAACTGCCAGGCCAGTGCTGTGTGTGTATCACAAAACAACCAAACATGACAAAGAAAGAAAGAAAGAAAGAAAGAAAGAAAGAAAGCCACCCACTTTGAGCAAAGTCGTTTTCGTGGGGTTTAACCTTGAGTTGCACTCCACCTGGGATGGAAGAAAAACAAGATGAAAAGAAGAGACTGCACAGTGAAAATGTCGCTCGCGAGGGCCAAATGACACACTTGAAAGGAGCAGGAACCTTGGGGATGTTTCATCTGTGCGTGCGTCCCTGCTGATTGTCCCTGCACGTTGTTAAACAAACAGAAGACCTAATAGCTGAGACAACTCCACGGCTGACGCTTCCCCACCGGTCAAACAATTACGCAGGCAAACAATTCAAGACAAACAGGGGTTATGGTTGGATCGTTTGATACGAGATCACACCACACGCCACCACGCACATGTGCACAGACAGATGAGAAACTCACCACAGTGTCCACAGCTGGGGACGTGTCTCCCACAACCAACAGAGAGGGACACCTGAGGACAGACAGGAAGGACTCATCAGAGGTAACACTGGTAAGACCCAGGAAGCAAAAGAAAAACTTCAAGTAAAGCATAGAGGGAGACATGAAGGCCTCAGGCTCACATACTTCAGGGTGATGACCGTCTCCTCGTTCAGGCCAGGGATGGGCCTCTCGATCTCCAAATCCCGACGACTGCAAAACCCAACAAAACATCGCTTATCAAACCATCGGTCATACTGACCCGGAATGCTTTTTGGGAAGTTTCTGTGACTGTACACAGGGCTGGGCTTACGCGTTGTAGGAGTTGTAGAAGAGGGCCATGTTGTCCTGGTTGATGTCCTGGGCAATGTGGAGATGGTAGGTCTGGGTGATCTCCAGGTCGTCAGTCAACTCCTCCTGCAGACAGCACACAGAGAGTCACATGTTAACACAGCTCCAGGGAAGCATATGGAGGGATGGAATCGGCTGAGAATATTCTGACAGTGTGCTAGGGAGCTTGCACGCTAAAAATAATGTTTCATTTAAACTCTGACATGAATGCACAGAAATTAAAGTACACTGACTAGGTTGTGCTTCCTGTTCAGTTTTTGAAAATTAGAGTGGGAGACACAAAAGCACCCAGACATCATGATTACATAGCCTTAGACTGGTGTGTAATTGTGTATGTTTTTCTCCAATATTTCAACTGATGATGCCTCTTAGGATGCCTCTCACAAACACTTCATATCTCAGCCTCTTTCATGACACACCACAGGCTCAAGAGGCCAGGGAGGTTTCTCATGAAGGGTGCAGCATGTGTGTGAAGTTTCAAAGAGCATTATGCCACACTTGAAAGAGAAAAGGAAAGAGAGAGGTAGGGAGAGGGGGGGAGGGAGGGAGGGGGTGGAGAGGAGGGAGACCAGATCCAACATAACCAGGGAGCAGTCAGGGGGAGGGGGGGCAGTACTAAGGCTGTCGCCATGGCAATGCCTGAGGTACCCCATTAGAGGGGATTACAGAGTAGCAACAGAGAGGGTTAATGGAACCACTGCCCTCCCCCCGCATCTCCTAAAATACCCCCTTCACACACACACAAACACACACAGTACTCCTCATGTCACTTTTCTCACTCCATTCATCTCCGTTGAAGTCCCTTATTCCTCTAAACACTCACCGTGCTGAAGTGATGGGCCATGACAATGTCCGTCAGGTTACTGGTCCACCCAGTCAACTGCAAGCACAAAGCAGTGAGAGGAAACATTGAAACACAACACTTACACTGCCATAATTTGTCATCATGGGTAATACAACACTTACACTGCCATAATATGTCATCATGGGTAATTCCTACTAGTCTCCATATGGGGTTTAGTATGGCATTTGCTTAATGCCTAATACTGAACATGATGACCTCATGCAGTTCTTTAAAAAGAAGCCATCTGTTGGTATGAGCTGAGCATTACTAACAACAACAGGGGCTTGCAAAAGTGTTCAACCCCCCTGAAAGTCATCACCCTTTTCTGATCTACAAAAGATACTCACACTTATTTTCCCAATCAGTATTTTCATTGTGAACACTTATGCTGTAGTACGATTCTAAAGGCGAAATCCATCATTATAAATAAACAAAATGTACTAAAATAAAAATAAATGAATTAAAAACTATTCTGCGTATTAATATTCTGTATATTCCATGTACATTAATACATGGTAGAGAATAATAAGAGAATGCTGCAATAACAGCCAGCTTTGCATATTGTTCTGCTGTGTTTTCCCCTCATTCTTCTTAGTAGGATTAATATGGAACATCTAGGTTGATGGGATGGCGGTCCTGGACTGGAGTGCCACAGGATCTGGGTAGGATTTTGATCAGGGCTTGGACCGAACCATTATAAAATATTCACTGTACTGTTTTTGAGCCACTGCAGTGTTGCTTTAGCCTTATGGCTTGAGTAATACCCCTGTTAGGTAATCCTTCTCCCTGGCCTCCCAGAGTTGCTTGAGGTATTGGGTAGGTTCTCTTCTCATTCATTCTCACTTCAATTCTAAGACATTTCCCAGTTCCTGTGAGACATATCCCCAAATCATGAGGTCACCGCTGCCATATTTCACGATTGGGACTGTGTTTCTTGAGGCCTTGGTAGTGTTATATTAAAGTAACACTATGGAGTTTCTGGAGCCGCCAGGTAGGGGGCTACTTTCTGCTGGACTATTCAGTAACTTATTTGCTGTCTTGCTTTGTCTTGTGTTGCACTTGCTTGATGTTTGACTGTTAGGAAAGTTGCTGACTCGCTAGCTTGTCATAAACAAAGTAAGCAAATTCAGGTTTCGCTAAGTTTAGCCGCTAGCAAGACATCTCGTTAGCTTGTTATAACACGCTTGGACATTGATGCTAGTAATAGGTGCTATTGCGTCGGCTTCTTTGTAATGTTATTGTGATAGCTATGTTGGCTAGCTTGCCAACAACTTTCCTAACACAGTCAAACATCAAGCAAGTGCAACACAAGACAAAGCAAGACAGCAAATAAGTTACTGAAAAGTCCAGCAGAAAGTAGCCCCCTACCTGGCGGCTCCATAAACTCCATAGTGTTACTTTAATGCTAGATGTAGCACTTTGAGGATTGGACAGAAAGGTCTATTTATGACCATGAACACCATTTTCCCACATCTTAAACAACCTCCATACATGCTTTAATGTGGATCTTTTAAAACAATGACTTTTTCTGCCATCCTCCAATAGAGTCCACTCTTATGGATAGCTCTTAAAAGTGTGGACTCCTACACCTGCACCCCCATTTCTGCCCCTGCACTTTGGGTATTCTCAGGGTTATGGCTGGACTGTGGTGGCCTCCCTTGTCAGTTAATGTCTTTCTCGGACACTTGGTTTGGGGGACTTTTTCTTCTTATGGTGCTCAATTGGACATAAAAACACATATTATATGTATATAACAAATATTGTTTGACATCATCTACCTTAACCTGGAACTTAAAGGCACAGGGGTTTGAATACTTATATACTATATATATTTCAGTTTTTGAATTGATTCATTTTCAATGTTAGCAGATCAAATATTTTGCCTGTGGAAACATACTAGAGTAAAAATGTTCACAATAAAAATACTGATTAGGAAAATATGTGTAAGTATCTTTTGCAATTGTGAAAATGGTGATGACTTTCAGGGGGGCTGAATGCAAGCACATCCACTAGGTTTGGTGCACTGTGATATGCCTCTGCATGGATATACTGAGGGTACCCACCTTGGTTGCAGCCCAGTCCATCCAGCCCTTAGCACAAGAGTCCACATTGATCAGAACCAGGCCCTCGACTAGAGCAGGTTCGTTCAGCTGTAACAGCAGAGACCAACAGAGAAAGGGACTGTTAGGGAAACTCAAGGTGGTCGGAAACATAGAGGGTCTAACAGGTCTGCAGCTTTATCTAGGAAACATAACTGTGGCTGCAGATTCTCATCTCACCAATAAACCTTGCACCTCCTCATGAGCTGAGGACCTTTGTGGTTGAAATGTGCTCATTGCAAAACAGGTCAGCCTTTCACACCTCAAAACTGCGCAGCAACAACTCCAAATAACACACACTCGACACCACTGTCCAAAGCGTCAGGGCGAGTGAAGCAAAAAAAAAAAAACCCACTTCATTGTGTCATCATTGTGTTAAAAGTTTGACCTCTGAGTGAGATCATTTTTCTGCTCACACTCTCTGCAATTTGACAATTCTGACTACCTCATTCACCTGAGGTATCACCCCCAGGATTTTTCTTAGAGCTAGCACTCTGGGCTGTTTTCACGCATCGTCATATAATTAGCTCAGCCACAACCCAAACGCTCATCTTCCCGCTTCTGCGGTCAGCTCTGCACCTCGGCCAGAAGAAAGAGGAGGAAGATGGGGGCGGGTGCGGACAAGGCAGGTCTCGGCTTCATCAGTATCATCATGAGGCAGTGCATCTCCTTCCCCTTCCTGCTTGACACCTCCACAATGGCGCAAAGTGGCATGACTAAAATTAACCGTAATTAACACATTTCCAAGTTCTCTCGGCACACTGGCATGTGTTCTCCCTCATACCCACTCTCGCGTACTGTAAAGGACCGCTTCGACTGAGCCTCAGAGAGAAAAAAAAAAAAACCTGCTTGGGTGGTGTTAAAAAAAAAGAAAAGAAAAAAAGTCAAGATGTCTTCTTCGTAGCTAACAAAGGCAGATTTATGCAAATCCTCTGTATCTGACAGGCGGTGTGCTTGCTGAAAAGATAGCTTTGTAAAATCAAGTATTCAAGAACAAACATTACATCACAAAATCCTCGACAAATCAGACCAGCCACCCTCCAGATAGAGTCTGAACAATGGGCCATCAGTGAAGCCGACAAAAAGAGACTTGACTATATACGTATAATAGGTTAGCAGCCATTCATAGAGGAACTACAGGGTGAGGCTATAGAGAATTCTGCAGTGTATCCAGGATGTGAAAGTGGCATTTCCACACTTTAATTTTCACCTGTTGCAGTGTTTTTTCTCCAAAGTGACTTACAGCACAGTACAGGTCTACATATTAAATCAGCAGGTGTGCTCACTGGACCATTTGCGGGGCAGGAAAACCTATATGTATGTACAGCTGATGAATAACATGGGCTGTATATTTTGCATGGGTAACTGGGGAGTTTGAACCACACTGTACCTTTACTTCAGTATTACATCACGTCAAAGCAGATACGAATAATAAGACTGACCCTGAGTTTATTGAGCAGAAAAACTGTGTGGTTCCAGTACACTCTTCAGATCACCAGAGCCTAGTCCTCTTTATCTTTATCAAGGCTGATATCTCTGAAAGAAAGTGTGTGTGTGTGCGCTGGGAGTGACCTTAACTATGCTGCTAAAGGGATTAGCTGGGGACATCGGGGTTAAGTTCATCCCTTATTATGTTTATTATTGCAAACTGTGGATAGACCCATCTGTTTGGTCTAACTTGGTTCTTCTCATATTAAGGCATGGATCTGTTTCCTGGAGCTCATCTCAAGTAAACACACACACACACACGCAATTTCTGGATTTAGAGCACCAGGTATTTGCTGAATTTGTAAGTGTTCACATGTTATAACAATACAAAATATCACAACTTCACAACAAGAACTTCCATGGTCCAGGTAATGAATGGAAGGGTGCAGGAATAAGATGGATAGAATTCAGAGCACTGAATAACCATATAAAATAAAATAACCATAACTAAGAAATAAGAACGCAACAAGCAGATAGAAAAAGCCAGCCAGCCAGCCAGCAGACTCACCGCCAGCCTGGAGAGGATGTACGCTCCAGCGCCCACTCCTATCCCAATAACACTGCTTATCCTGCGGCACACACACAAGGAGAAGTTTCAAACACACACACACACACACACACACACACACACACAGTCTTAGAACACACACACTTAGAACTGACAGAATGTCATCATTTATCGGTTTTCCTATCACCAACTGGGGCACTAAGTGAGACTGATAATAAATACCAGAGTGGAATCAAATCACAGGAAGGAACACCAAGCTGCTTTCTCTCCATGCCATAAGACAGGACACACTGGTGCAGCAGGGTACTCACTTGAGCTGGGTCAGAACAGAGGGAATCATCTCAGCTAGTTCATCCACGGTGGGGTACAGATACCTGAGAGAGAGAGAGAGAGAGAGAGAGAGAGAGAGAGGGGGGGTTGGGAGAGAGAGAAAGAGTTTTTCAGAATTGGACTCAAAATCCAGTTTCTAAAAGCTCAGGTTAAATAAGTAGATTAGACTGCATTAGAGTGTAAACTTGAGGAGTTGGGACTGAAAGTGGGAAGTAGGTTGCTTGTTCTTGCAGAACGGTGAAAGAGAGAGAGAGACTACAGGCTGTGAGATCTTAGAGCTGATGGCACACCTTCACATCAGTTCATCAGTGAGTTTCCTACCACTAAAATTCCCCTGCTGAGAAGTCAGACAAGTGCATCAGATGAATGGTGCCTAAATAAGAGTGTGTGAGAAAGTTCTAGATTCACCAATCAGTGGCTAAGAACATTGCTTCAGAAGGTCTCTGCATGAGCCCACTCGGACCCTGCCTGCTCTGAATGGAAGAGGGATTTACAGTAAATTACTGCTCTCTGTTCTGGGCTCTTTGCCCATCGCTTGCCTGCTTTCCAGCGTACAGCTGTTTGAGTACACACACACACACACACACACACACACACACACACACACACACACACACACACACACACACACACACACACACACACACACACACACACACACACACACACACACACACACACACACACACACACACACACACACACACACACACACACACACACACACACACACACAGCTCACGCTGTCTCCTCACTGCTCCGATTTAGGGGGGTGGCTGCCAACAGCCAGGGCTTGGCCCAGCGACAGGCCGATCACAGGAGTGATCTTAACGCAACCTGAAAGGGGGCCTGTTAGAGCAGAGCCGGGGCTGCAGAGGTGCTACGACGCTGCCGCGCCCGTCAAGATGGGCGGCGAATAAAAAAAAAAAGCGCCCATGGAAATAACGGCGGAGAAGCGCGGAGCTGTCGAGTCAATTAACAAGCCGGTGACGAGACAAGAGGGGAGGGTGTGTGCGCAGCGAGTGGGAGCTGAGGAAGGGAAGAGCTCAGAGGTCTATAAATATCGAGCGCGTGCCTCCAGGATCCTCAGCAGTTAGGAGGGGTGAGGTCAGCACCCCTACTGCCTCAATCACAGCTTTGATTTCCACGATAATGAAGATGGGCATCACAATCGACACAGCAGTGAGATTAAGCACTGGTGTTCCCATCAGGAACATGGAGATGAGCTATGCTAATTCTAACAGCTGCAATAACAAGGGTTGATTATGATGATATAGAGGTGGAGGTGGATGATAATGTTGTTGTTGTTGATGATGATGATGATGATGATGATGATGATGATTTTGTTGGTGGTGGTTATGTCAGAGATACTGACAAGTCGGATAGGACTGCATTATGATTGTGTTTAGGTGTTGGTCATGGTCATGGTGATACTGTGTGATGATAGTGTTTTGGTGTCGGTGGTGTTGGTGGGATCAAACCTTACCCTCCAGGGAAAGGTGGAGCTCCCTCCTGCTGTCCGGGAGCATCCACGTGGACCACTGCGAAGTGCTGGGTGATCTCTTGCATGTCCTCAAAGTTGAAAAGCACGTTGAAGCACGACTTGTCTGCAATCAAACAGCCATACCCAGAGCCAATGCAACAATAAGACAGGGAATTAAGGAGGTGAAATAGTATGCATGTTTGTACACAGTCAACCTTTCCCCAAGTTACATATAAATGTCAGGTCAACTAGGTGCAGAAGGTATTGCTTAATTTTGGAACTAGAGAGGGCAAGGGCAAAATATTTATGTTAATAAGAGCTGCAAATCAGCAAAATACACATAACTACCTAAACATCACCCTAAGTCCTTGAACAAGGTTACCTAGACTATTTTAGGTTTAAAGGGTGAGGTGAAATCCAATCCTTCTGACCATGTGACCCATATCCCTACATCCACAGCTGATCTCGCTATTTCTAAGACATCAGGTTCAATGGCATCTGTACCTTAAAAAGCATTGTGACACCAATGTCAAGTTCATCAACTAAATCTCTGATGAATTAAAGACACAAAAGTGCCTAATGTTGATAGTCTTATGAGGTCCTACGTAAGATATATTTGATCTTTTACCACCACCTAAGATCCACCAAGTATGGCCAGACTGACCCAGCATGCCCAAACAATGATACAGTGTATAACCAAGACCCTTTTGGAGTATTCCAGAGGGTCAAGGGTGTCGAGTGGCTTGGGTGTAGACTTACGGTTGAGTCCGATGTCGTGGTAGGTGAGGATGACGGGCCTGTTCCCTTTGGGGGTGCCACGCATGGTGACATGGAGAACTCCGTGGGCGGTCTCAATATCATGCTCCTGGGGTGAGAGAGGAATCAAAGAGAGGGTGATTAACTGTCAGAACGGAACCAGAATGGGCTGGGTTGAGCTCTTTCATTCTACTGGACAGGAATGAGAAAATAAATCGTATCAGAAGTTGAGGCATCCACACAGTTAGACATTGTTGCAAGACGGTGAGTCTTTCCTTAGAAGCGCCGTCTTTATCTGTGCGGTCCCGAACAGAACATTCTCTGTGTGCAGAGGGGAGTTCTCAGTGGGAGACTGGCATGCACGCTTGTGCTGATGTGCTCCGTAGCCTTGTTCTGCACTCGGCACCTCGTTAGATGCCATGAGATATGCAGACTTCAGGAGGCCAGCTGACCTGCAGCTCTAATCGAATTAATCACAGGATGGAAATATCCACCCCAGTGCCGCAATGGTACGGTTGCTCTAAATAAACACCAGTGGCCCTGCTTAACTTGTCTGTCTGACATTACTGTCGAGCACGCAGACAAGGCTGGAGGGCTCAGACATGGGCCTTGAGGCTGACCGATAAAGCAGGAGTATATCTGGGCTGTGCGTGTATTTTTTACGCAGGCATACAGAAAAGAAGGTGACATCCGTGTACTTGTTTGTGTGGGGGCGATTTTGGTTTCCTGCCAGCATTGGCTGTTGTTGCTATGGACCACAGAAACCGCCCAGCCCCTTCCGTGCGTCAGAGTGTTTTCAACTCGACGCTTTCGGCGGCTTGAACGCCACGGACAGGCAGCACGGTCAGACCACAGAAGTCAGAATACGATCCCAACCCTAGACCAGTCTAGTCTCTCCACACTATACACAGCGCACGTACACTCTTCAGTGAATGGACCACCGGTCGATGTTGCATAAAATGAGGTGTAGGAGGGTCTGGTGGTGCTGAAGTAGGCCAGCCAGATGTGGAACAACAACTTCTGCGTGAACTTTCACATAATTTGGGTTGGTGGACTCTGGTGAACTATTTGCCTTATAGTAGCTAAATCATACTGGATCAGATATGCAATGTTATGTGTTCTCTTTTACAAACACACACACACACACACACACACACACACACACACACACTGGAGAACAACTTTTCTAAGCCAGTCATCTCCCTCTTCTTCTCTTCTCACGTTAGTAGTGCTGAGGTTAAGACGGTTGCCAGTGATTGTGTCTCAAGTTTAAAAAGGGATCTCAACACCACCCATCCAAAGCCTTGAGCAGCTGACACCTGTGAGAAACAACACTCAAGCATCTCTGAAGGTGCAGGGGGGTAAAAATAGACAAGACGGTTGAAGGGTGTGTCTGTACGTGTTCAACACATCTGGAACGTGCTACTAATGCCCCCAACAATGACACGTCTGCAACCTTTACCTGGCCCAGATTTGATATAATACACAGTGAACAACAACTGTCCCTTCATCGCACAATATTAATCCATGGTTCATTATTGGAGAATCAACACTACAATATTATTATATTCTGACTGCACCTGGTCACTGCCTAGCTTACATGAAGCATTGGTGTTTCTGACAACATTACTTTACAGCATAGCAACATACCAGCTATGGTGGTTCCATTAGTTAAAGGAATACTGAAACATACACCAGCTTGCTTCACCTTACTGACTAAATTGACAATAATTATAATACAAATGTACTGTTTAAATGTATAATATTATTAAACAGTAACTGTATAAACTAATTAAAGAATGGCTAAGATTAAACTAAACTAAAGTGTTATTGAATGCCGTATTTGGCAATAGCAGTAGTAGTATGGGCTCAACCCTACAACTGCAGACACAAACAGTCTCGGTTTCAAACGCAACAAGTTTCAAGGTGGATAGCAGTTACCATGGAAACCACAAATACGCACGCACACACACACACACACACACACACACACACACACAGTCCAGTGACCAGCAGAGTAAAAAAAAAAACAGTGTGTGCCTGTGTGTAAGTGTGCAACGCCTTTGCTTTCTCTGAAGACGTAAATAAGTGAGAAGTTGAAAGGTGGAGGAGGTGGAGGAGGAGGAACTGCTGTGTGGAACAATCACGTTTCTCAATCAGGGGTAAAGGTTTGGATTTCTGACGTCTTATTGTATTCCACTGTGTAAATGAACTCTGGCTCACTCACACCAAGGCCTATATAAAGAGATTACAAGCACCACAGAACAACCACAGAAGTGAAAACATGTATTCAGATGTATCTCTCTTTCAGTGCAGTAAGGTCGTTCAGTCTTAGAAACTCGTGTCAACACCTCAGTCACTTGGTGGCCTAGAGAGGACATGAGCCTGGTCAGCCTCTGCTAATCTTCCTCCTTCTACCTCCTCTTCCTCTTTTGAGTGCAAGGAATGGAATGAGAGGCACACTGTTCCTATTCTTTGCCTGGTCAGTGGGTCACCTGAGGAACAAATCACACCAAAAGCGCCACACACACACACACACACACACACACACACAGCACCACTTGCCAAGCCTGATGCTGAACACACTTACACACACACACCAGCATGTAAACCCTCGATGTGTGCTTACTCACAAAATTGTCAATCGCATTCCCTCTGTACTGGGGTCAACTTCCCAGACAGAAAACAAGTCCTCCCGCATACCAGCGGCTGCTAATCAATGCTAACGCTCGCCCGCTAGTGCAACAGCAGAAATAAGGACTATTTCAGCTTCAGTATTAGGCTCAGTTAAGTTAGACGTCTAATACGAAGGTCCAGGGTGGACACGTCTTCAGAACTCACCACTCCGTTGTCCGAACAGGCGATCTGGTTCAGGTCCAGAACGGCTGTCATTTTCTCATCCATGAGAGAGAGACAGAGAAAGAGAGAGAGAAAGAGAGAAAGGGAGAGGGAGCGCCTGTCCTCTTGTTCTCTTTTCCCTTTTTGATAGAGGGGCGGTGGCAGCTACGCAAGCTAGGAGAAGGGTGGGGGGGGGGGGGGGTACCGCTCAGATGGGAGGAAGGAGGAGAAAAAGGGAAAAAAAGACCAAACAACAGGCTGCTCTCGCTCTCTCTCTCTCTCTCTCTCTGGGCACACGGCAAGGAGCGAATGAAATGTTTCTGCAAACAGCAGCTGATCCCAGCCAACGGAGGGGAGGAGAGAGGGAGAGGGAGGGAGGGAGAGAGGGAGAGAGGGTGGGAGGCTGAATGAAGGAGAGAATGAGGGAGAGGTGTGAACGAGTGAGAGAGAGAGAGAGTGAAAGAGTGAAAGAGACCAAAGGAAAGAGGGAGGGAGAGGCGTGAGAGAATCCAAGAGTTGGAGAGACAGACACTGGGGAGCTGGATTGGAGAGAAAACGAGATGGAAGGAGAAATAAAGACAAGAAAAGAAAGAAAATAGTCAGAGAGAGAGAGAGAGAGAGAGAGAGAGAGAGAGAGAGAGAGAGAGGGAGGGAGGGCAGGTCCTAGCGGGTGAGCGAAGTGTTGGGAGACGACTGAGGGAGCGGGTCCATTCAGCGAGCTCTAATTGGATTTAGAAAGTCAGGTGAACAGGAGGGAGGTGGAGACGGGGGGCGGGCGGAGAGGCTGATTGACAGGGGCTTTGTGAGGGAGCCAGACACAGACACCATGCAGGTACACACGTACACACACACAGTTTTGGACTAACACTGGGGTCTGTAATACTGCCATCGTTATACAATTTTTTTATTATTTATTAAAATAATTCCTCCTTGCCTGTACTGCTCCCCTAAAATGGGAGTGTGGATGTTAATGATCCTACACTATGCTCGGCTACTGGGCTTCTACAGAGACAATCCTCTGGGGCTTGATGTTAAAGTCTTGTCTAAAAAACACAACGACACCACCATGCCTGACCTCTCGCTCACCCCAACACACACGCTCACCCCAACACACACACACACACACACACACACACACACACACACACTTCTTTGGCCGTGACTCCACCGCTCCGGCTGGCTGTAGGGGAGGAAGAGGGGGGGCAGGGTGAAGGGGGATTACCTTCAGATTTCAACGGCCAGGCAACAATACAGCTCCCATGCAGGGCACCCTCTGTTCCCTAACGTCTTTATCAAAGGCAGCCTACAGAGGAAGCCTACAGAGGCAGCACAAGGTAGGGTAGGGTGGGGTTGGGGCTTACTGGATCATGGTTGAGTCATTCTGATGACTGAGCACTGCTATAAATGACTGGCAGACTGACTCAGGAGAAGTACTGAACGCAGTTTGACCTGTGGCCAAAGCATTAGGTGGATTACCATGACCAGCAAGACACCAGCCTATTGTGAAAATGTACGCATCTTTGGTGCCCTTCACTTTAACACATTCTCTATGTGGATGGCATCTAGCTACTTTGGCTGGATCTCATTTATACCCTGCAATAACATGTGTTTCGAAGTTGACCCTTTTAAAGAACTGACTGCACATCCCTCTTCAAATATTAAATGGCCATGTAGGCCTGGGTCATGTCCTGTTTAATTCAAGGAAGGCTGAAATGGATACTGGATTCTACAAGATTAACCCTCAGATGCCCACGGTATTGGTCTGCGTCTGCGATGTTGTTAAAAATAAGACACATTTGGTCTGGAATCTCAAATCCTATATTTCGCACCACATTACCACACCAACGTGATCATAGCATCAACATTAACTGTAAAGGGTTTTCCAAAGTACCTAATATTAGTGAAATGTTCAGGTATGTACATCACGCACACAGACACACACACAGTAGGCTAATATGGAGCTGGACGGGAGATTTTAATGTTTGTAGGTTAATGTTTTTATGCTAACATTTTAGAGCTAGTGTCAGCTCGTAGGCCATTTACTGTGGTCCAAGCATTGTCCTGATTTTAACTTCTCGTCAGACGAAAGTGTGAGGACAGCAAGAAAGAACGTTGCCATTTTGAATTTCGATCCAGTTGAGGATTCTGTTGATGACTAGTACGTGTGATTTGTCAACTACAAATGTTGTGGTGAGTAAATTTGTTTAATTTAGAGGTTTAGTAACCAAACTACATAAAACTGATGAATGCTTTAATATTTCACTCAAGTCAGTTAAAAAGCAACAGATGAGAAAAGAAAAGTGAACTGTCTAAACTGACTGGTGAAGAGCTTTTGCATGCAATGCCAGACACCTGACTTGCAGTAAAGAAAGAGAAGCTGCTGTTGTCGTAGGCAGACATAGAAAAACCACTAGAGTGATGCCTTCATTGCATGTGGTAGCCAAGTGTGAAGGGAGCCTTTGTGGATACTGTGGAGAGGCATGAGTTTGCATGATGGCTGTGTGCAGAGGGGAAGGACATCACAGAGAGTGGGGATCCATAACACACCAAACACCACCAACATTACCCTCAGGTTAGAATGAGCCGGCGCCATCACTGAAGTAGCTGTGAGAAAGGAGAGTGAGTATTTCACCAGGTGCTCCTCTCGTGTCCTCATAACACGTCTCACTGGTGGCGTGCTATCGCACAATAATCCACACACAACCCAATTCAATTTCAATTTAATTGATGAAACTGACACACACACACATCATTTTTCTAAGTGGGCTCACAGGCTGGCTAGCACCAGTGCTGCCAGGCCTAACACTACCATTAGCTGGGACTGGATTAGGCCTGATTGGGGTCATAGAAAACAAACCAAAAAAAAGGCCTAAATCTGGGTCACTACTCACCAGGGCAGCCCTTAGTGACTGAATTAAACAGGAAGTCGCCCATGTGAACCAACACAATGAGACTAGAAGGCACTAAACCTCAGTTTATCCATACCTTCCTTATACAGTTATCGTTCAGGGGTACCTACATCAAACCCTTTCAAAAGGGGGAGCACCTTTGTGCTTTGCTGAGGAATCCCTCCTACACAGGCTCATTGTGTTTATATGAGTGGGCGTAGACAGAGCCACCTGCTCCATTGAAACAATGGGAGAAGGCACTACAACAGTTAGGCACACTGATTCAACAGATGTGAAGACCCCAACAGCAACTTTGACATTTGATAATCTGAGAATGAGGGTCGGAGCCCCGCTCTTCTTGCACCGGCTCTTTCCCAAGATGCACCTGGGTTGTGCTTGTGGAGCGTGGAAGCGAGAGCGCACGGAGGAGGACATCCCCCTGTTTTGGGGGGATAACGAACGGCATGGGTTCCCCTGTGCTCACACCTACGCGTGCCACCACCTTTAGGACCTACTCAGAGGCCCCCTTCCCACTCTTAGAGAGAGAGAGCGTGTGCTGCGGAGTCTGTGTGTTTGGGTGGTTTCTGTGAAGGTGTGTTCCAGAGCATGCATCAAAGAACAGGTGTATCCTGTCACAATGGTAGTTCAGGTTTGCACCAAAATCTGCAAAAAGAAAAGGCAACATGTACAGGAAGCAGGCAACATGCTGCCTCCACACATCAAAATGTCAGTTCTAGCATGTGGGGATTTCGTTAGAAAGAAAGCTGTGGCTGTTTATTTAGAGGTTGTAATTCCAGAGATAGACCATAGAGGGCAGACATACACAACCGCTCTTCAGAGGTCTTCATTCCAGGTCAGCTCAACAGGCTGAATTCTGAACGAAACTCTTGACATCTAACGAAGAAGTAGTCATGTCGGCCAGCTTTATTTATCAATCAATCAGAGTAATCAATACACCTCAAACACCTATTTTTCTTCCTCCAACTCTCACTCCAGACCTTGCTCACTGTACTGACATTCTGTTAAGTGTAGGCCATGGCTGTCTAAAACTATGCTTCTAATTCAAAGCACTTAGTCGTGAGTGATAATTATATTTTAATGGAATTTTAATTTAAAATGCATGATCAATAATGTATTTCCTTCACATCAGGCATTTGCATACATTTACAACATCAATCAGCCCAGCGATCTAGAAAATTCTCACATCCACTCATCATTCACTGACTCATTTAATCACCCAGTTATCTTTCCATGGTGGTGTGACACCCAGCCTAAGCACACATTTGAACATAGAGCCTGTGCTGCCTAACAACCATCACGGCCAAGGTTCATGCCTGCCCTTTCAGACAGGGCATCATCTTCCAGCAGGCAATTAACTTCCCACTGCTACCCGATGTCTTCCATTTCCATTTATTCATTTAGCAGACACCTTTATTTAAAGCAACTTGCAATTCATTTTCGTAGCAACTTGCACTTTCCACATGCAGATGTGTTCCCAGGACATGATCCCATGATCTTGGTGTTGGCGGCACCTTTGTTCTAACAGCTCTGCCAGCTCCACTGGGCAGGACCATGAGCTCCGTCCCCCACATCCTATCAGGAGCCCATGAAGGATGGGGGGCGGACCTAGATTCTGTCGTCTGACAGCCCGCCATGTCTGATCCCCTCTTGGCACAGAGTGCACTGTGCCAGTTGGCATGAGATAGGTAGGTCACTGGCACAACCACTTGCCACTGACTATATGACTCATAGTCATACAGTTGCATAAGCTATGACGCCTTCTGTATGACACGAAATTAGATATCCAGACAGCTGAAAATCTGCTTCTACTACTCACACCAAACACAACATATTAACCAATGACAGCTGCTAGCAGTTTGTTTAACACTACTGAAGACCAGTGTCAGCCACAGACTAGAATGAGATATCAATGTGGGTAATGTACAATTGGCTGCATCTCTGCTGATCTTTTTGGACCTGTGGCTGAGTCTCTAGATTTGCTTAGGTTTCCCTCTGCTGGAAGGAGCCCACAGGTGCACCACAGGTTACACAATGCCCTCAGCAGTACCACTGGTTTTGCAATACCCCCCTGAGCCAACAACCATAGCTGCCCTCACCATCTTCACCACCACCCCTCAAACTCATACCAACCCATAATGCCAGCTGAGAGGGTGGTATCGCAAAACACATCAGGGTGCCTGCGATGTTGCCATGGAAACCCTTCTCTATCTATCTCTCCATCTCTCCTTTCTCCAGTGGAGCCGATGGTGGAGTGGGTGGGCGGACACTGTGAGAGGATGGGGGTGGGGGGTCCCTAACAGCCCCCCTGCCTCCCTCTCCCGCCCCTAAAACAATAATCTCTTCAGTCTCCACTAAGGTTCCCTGAAGAGCAATGCAGTCAACAGTCCACAACCTCACCATTCTGGACTCTCTGTGCAGTCAGAGAGCAGTAGCAAAAGGTGCCATGTACACATTCCTTCTTTTTAGTGTGTGTGTGTGTGTGTGTTTATGCACTAGGGTGTCAGAGGGGTGTGTGTGGGTGGGTTCTGATGCATGAGGGAGGGGGTGTGTGAGTGTGCTTGTGCGTGTGTGATCACTCGCTCCAGGACCTTGCAAGGGTTTGTTGTGATTGAGAATTTCCACAGTAAATGTAGGCACTTTTTGGCCACAACATAGACTGCAGTGATTTTGAGTTCAATCAAATGAATTGCAAATAATGCAGAACTTGCAGTTTGCAGTTACTTTGCGTAAATACTGTGGTAATGAGAAAATGTAAACCCGCAATTGCAGGAAATTTCAATTTTGTGAAATCGCAAGATGGCAAACTCCTACAGGGCCTGATTGATGTGATATTGAGTGACTGAGGTGCTACTGTGTGTCTTGGCGGGTGAGGCGTATATTTGTGTGTGTGTGTGTGTGTGTGTGTGTGTACTTGTATGTGTTCAGTTGCCATGACGTCTCTTTCCTCGCTGACAGTTAGCAGCTCTGCTACGTTTAGCCTCCCGTGACCCTTCCCTGGGTCTTCACATAGGAGGGTGGCATCTATTTAACCCTTCAACCCCCAGAGTAGGAGTGATGGACGGTGGAAAAACCCAGATACAGGGAGATACAGATAGAGAGAGTGAGAGAGAGGGGGAGAATAGAGTGATATTTTCCAAACACAGTTTGTTATGGCTCAGTCTCTAGTATGGTTGGCCTTCACATCAGCTCTGTAGAAAATCACCTTTAACTGGATTTCTACCGAATTCATTGTGTGGCACGCAGAGACGGCAAACTCTGAAATTCAAGAAGTGGTGCTGCTTCTGGAACACAGCGGTACAGGGTGAATGTTCCAACCTGTCCAAACAAGCTCTGAAAAGAAGAAGCGAGACTGTCCGCTTTGCCAACACCACCAGTGACGTGTGTGGGGTGATATCTGCC